>NC_089764.1:34812554-34935054 GCF_040412425.1 Macrobrachium rosenbergii
CCTTTAGAGTACTCAGTTGTAATTTTATTGTTATGACAGTCCAGGTATCTGGCTAAAGTGAGGTAAATTTTTTAATTCTATGATTAGTTGTGTAATAACCAGGTACTTGGAACACTTTGTGACAACATATATATATAGATATGTATATATATATATATATATATATATATATATATATATATATATATATATATATATATATATATAAATGGATATATATATGTATATATGTATATATATATATATATATATATATATATATATATATATATATATATATATATATATATATATTTATAAATGGATATATGTGTGCGTGTGTTCCACATACACTCTGAAATGGATTAAATAGATTGAGCAACTTCAACCAAACTTGGTATACCATCTGGGAAAGAACACTGTGGAGGGTAAGACATCACTGGCACTGAAGGGGGGGGGAGTTGGGAAGGGTGTGAAATGTAAAAATTACAGAAAATGACAGATTTTAGTGTCCAATCCATAGTTTTCGAGGTTGCTGAGATGAATAGGGACACTCCCAATGCCCTTTAAGTCCAAGTTCAGCCCCTATAGGGGGCGGGGATGGGAAGGGGGTGACATGTAAAAATAACCGAAACAACAGAATTCGTGTCTAATCCATAGTTTTCGAGGTCGCTGAGATTTACAGTGACACTCCTGATGCCCTTCAAGACCAAGTTCTCAGGAATGTGCAAATGCTCCCCGAACCAAACCCAAATTCGCGCCTTAGTCGGCCTTGTCCGTGCACGAAATAAAACCAAACTTCCTAAGTCCTCTGGGGCAAAACCAAACCAGTTCCCTGCGAACAAAGCACGTCCTACAAGGCGAACCAAAAAAACCCAACATTCACGCAATAGCCGGCCGAGTCCGTGCGTGAATCCGAACCCACGTCCTACGAGACAAAATTAATAAAAATCAATTCCCTGCAGACAAATCACGTCCTACAAGGCGAACCAAAAAGCCCCAACACTCACCTAATAGCCGGCTGAGTCTGTACGTGAAATAGAATAGAATTTACGTCTTTCGAAACATTAAAATTCGTTCATCGAGGACAAACTCGGTCTTATTCAGACATACTGAAACCAGTTCATCACGATACATTCCCCCTTTTTTTTCCTTGTTTTTACGATTTCCTGAATCAACAGCAGTCAGATTTTATAAGAAAATAGCGGCAAGTAGCGAAATCATTCATTTAGTGTCTGTAACTGGCTCATGATAAAAATTTCCCCGGTTAAATCGCAAATACACACACACATATATATATATATATATATATATATATATATATATATATATATATATATATATATATATAAATATATATATATATATATATATATATATCTATATCACACATTATTACAGGTGAAAAATGAATCAGACAGGGTGATTAGGTCCTCACCTACACCCTGTCTCTTATTTTTTACCTAAATTTATATGATAAATGAATCATGTACAAAAGTGATTATAATCACATACACACATATACATATATATATATATATATATATATATATATATATATATATATATATATATATATATATATATATATATATTTGCTACTGTCAGAAGAGTTCTTTATCAGAGTTGTTTGTCATTCGTTTCTCCGCTGTTATTACCATAAAAATCTGTTGTATAGTTCTTGATGCATCGTCTGATACCCTACATATTTCAGTGTCTTGCCTATATTCCTATTAAGATGTATTTCATCACCAATACACTCAGGGATGCATTGTCGTAATACGCTTAAAAATATACATTTTTGAACACGGATTTCTCATCTTTACTGGTGCGGTGCAGAATAAAAATGAACATGTGCGTAAACATTAGCGAGTTTTGCGTACAGGCTAAATTTAAACTCATTTTTATTTCTGTGAATTCTGCATCCAAAAAAGGAGGGCCAACTCATCTTCCTCCTCCACAGTAAATATCACTAGAACTAATACATTTAGTCTATCAAACTGAGTTTGCATTTCCTTTGCACTGCCAAATACAAATTATTTCAACAATGGAGTTAAAATACTTTAACTTTTCAAGACTACTGTTTAGCATTCTTCTCTCAAAACATTCCTGTTTAGCATTCTTCTCTCAAAACATTCCTAAATACAAATTACTCAGTGCAGGTGGTTTCCCTTGGTCATACCAAAATTTTGAGAGTAGCATTTACTGTTAAATTAAAACTTACAATCTTGAAAGTAAAATTTACTAAGTCCTATTATGGTATTCTTAGAGGCTGGTATATGCTGTTGTATGCTGTCGAAGATTTCAGATAAAATTTTTTTCATATATATATAAATATATTGTAACATTTATTCGTGCCGCTTAATCTTAATTCAGCTTAAATTCATCAATATGAAAATGAACAGCGCCCCTGTTAATTGGTCCCTTAAAAATCAGAGTGAAGTGGTAGTCCTGGTGTTTCAGCCAGACAGAAATTCCATCCTGAATTGTTTCCACTGTATTCATCCTCCGAGACAACCCCAAAAAACCCTTGCTTTTGTGATTTCCCCGAGTTTTCGGCCCATCTCTTCTGGCCGGCTCATCCCTTTCAGATACGTACTGGCACAAACTGGAAGAAACTAGCCCAAAACCAGTTTGCAGTTGCTGGATGAGGTCAAAGAAGACGGGTCAGAGGCTCCCGGAGAGAGTGAGCGAGTGGACACCCTCCTGTCCAGAGCCAAGAGGCACCTTTGACACCTCGGCACAAAAGGGCCCCTTGATATCCAGGCACGTTACTCCACACCCACAGCAGTAGAATTCCCCAAGACTGGCAATCATCCTTGCTTCGAGCTACGAGGACTGAATCAATTCAGCAGGCACGTGTCTGTGTAAGTGGGTTCCAGCCAGCCTATTTTTCCTGTAATTCTCTCGATTCTTTTACTAAAATCCCTTGTCTTATATTTTCCGTCAGGCGATTCAGTGATTTATGTCAAGTGGGTTAAAGTCCTTACCAGTGATTCATGAATCAAAATCCCTCCTTAAGCCTTCAGCCTTATAGGAAGTAATTCATTAGGCTCTCCATAACTGATACTCGAAGTGACCGTATATTAATCTCTCGACTGCAGAGAGGAGTTCAGAAAAATTGCACCGATGCATAATCCGCTGTTTCTAGTTCAAGAGCCCTCTCCTCCGTGGAAAAGTCCTAAAGTTATTTGCAGTCCTTAATTACCCACAAATAAGATGAGCCATTCATACATCCACTCCACTTATTTAACCATATCTGTAAATACAAGCAATAATGAAGGCCAGGAGCTTCAATTCTGTTTCCCCATTAATAATTTTTCCTGTTTATTTACTGTTTGGTAATGGTGGCATGCCAGCTGCCCAGAAGTCAACCAGGTGAGTCCCTAATAATAGCCACCTTAAACGTAATAACATATATATATAATATATAATATATGTATGTATATATATATATATATATATATATATATATATATATATATATATATATATATATAGAGAGAGAGAGAGAGAGAGAGAGAGAGAGAGAGAGAGAGAGAGAGAGAGAGAGAGAGAGAGAGAGAATTCGAAAAGTGACCAGCTAATTAAACCAGTCTCATTGCGATAAAGGTGGCTTACACAATTTTTGATTAACATGCAGAGGAGACCGCAATTATAGGGTATTAAACATAGAAATAACTAAATAAACAAATAAATAAAAAAAACAGTGTTCTACATAAAAAAGACAGCACAGCCTGACACGTTTGCCTGTGCTCTCACGTATTCATACACAGAAAAATCAAAAATCAAAAGCGCAAACACTCCCACTCTCAGTTCGGTTCATTCCATAAACAATCTCAATGAAGTAGAAAGCGGAACTCCGACATACATTTATTTAAATTTTAAGAAGATACAAAAAATGTACCTTCAAAGATATCAAAGATGCTCTAATATTTTCGGACATACAAAAAACACCCTGCTGCTTTTCTAGATATTGAAAATGTTTCATACTTTCACAGACACTAAAATATTTACTAGGGACTACAAACTCTCTAGTATCCTCCTAGATACCACAACCATTCTAATCCATTAATAAATACAAAAGAACTCTTAATACATTCCTAGATAATGATAAAGGTTTAACACTATATTGGATGCTGAAAACTTGATCTGGATATACCAGACAGGACCGAAGGCTTACATTAAAGTACAAAAAATAATAAATGGAAACGTGCCTGCACAAAAATAAATTAAAAACAACAAAATGTACCGGATAATTCGATATCCTTCGTCACATTAGCGCCCGCCCCGGTCCGAAATGCCAATTTACCCGGAACCGTGAGACGAACGATAAAAGCTCCCTCCAACGGAACCACTAAAGTGAGGAGATAGAGACAGAGAGAGATATCTCTACCAGCATGTTCGTCTATCCCTCCTTGGAGTGGAAGATGGCTTTAATGAGACTGAGAAACCACCTGGTTCCATCTGCCACTGAGATAGATACTAATAGCTGCCATTAATTGAGAGAGAGAGAGAGAGAGAGAGAGAGAGAGAGAGAGAGAGAGAGAGAGAGAGAGAGAGAGAGAAGAACGCGCAAACGTTTCAGCATATGTTTTTTTTTTTAACCTCATTTTAAAACTGAAGCTGGAATATCTTTAAACAGATCTGCAGAAATAAAAATGAAATTATGGCTTGGCTATAAGCGCTTTTCATAGCGATTAAGGAGCAAGAGTTGAAATTCATACATAAAGGAAGCTTGGAAATAAAACTTGAACTAATAATTCTATGAAGTAGAATTGAAACAGAGGAAACAAAAAGGGAAAGTCTGGAGTTGAACAGCCACAGACATAAACGATTAAGAAATGCCTCACTTAAAATCTACCTTTGAAATCCCCCGTCCAGTGAAGAAGAACAGAAATAACATTGACTTCAAACTCCCGTAATGAAAACCAAACTTGCAAAGTAAAAAAATAAAAAGGCTCAACTAATCTACGACCTTCGCAAACACGCACATGGCATTCGAGCGCACATCTCCAGCGACAATAAAAGTTCCTCATTCAATTAGAGTCAAAAAGGAATTCCCTTTGAGTAAATATCAGTTTCCCCCGAAGGGCCGTAATGTCCCCACCACCGGAGTCATAAATCTTGAGGGAGGAGAGAAGTAGTAGGCCGCACTCGAAGATGTTCTCAAGAATTTCGTCTGAAATGTGTCGAAAAGCTCTGCTGATGAGGGGATCGAATATATATATATATATATATATATATATATATATATATATATATATATATATATATATATATATATATATATATATATATATATATATATATATATATATATATATATATATATATATATATATATATATATATACATATATATAAAAGAATCGGAGATGATACGGCTAGGGAAGTTACGAAACGTTCAGTTGGTGAGAAAATTTTGAAGATGGGATAAAGATATGAAAATGGCTTGGACTGTTCTTTGAGCCACTCCTGGGTTTCAGCTGGGCTTCCTTGGGACCAGATGAGTTGGAAGATTCGATATATATATATATATATATATATATATATATATATATATATATATATATATATATATATATATATATATATATATATATATATATACACTACTTACTGTATTCCTTGTTCAGGATCCAATCCTGGTGTCTAGCTGGGGAACAGGGAACTTACTATGAAACCTTGTCACTCTAACTGCAATTACAAGGTTAGGTGGAGACTTAAAAAGAAAAACAGTTGGACTGAAGGCCGTATTTCAACAAGGAACTGTTGCAGCTAAACACTTAGGTTTACTTTAAATGGAATACATTTACAATCAAACACGTCAATCAGAAGAATGGTGGATGATCGATAGGTAAAGTAATGTTCTGTCACGTGGTTAAATATTGCAGCAATTGTTAAAATATATATATATATATATATATATATATATATATATATATATATATATATATATATATATATGTATGTATAACTGAATCACGAAAATATGGAACGTGATGAATATATAAAAAAAAAGATAAAATCCACGAAGGAAACGGAAGCACTGGAGTGCTGCGAGGCCTTTCAACGCTAGGTCCTTTACTTTAGCAGAGCACTCCAATGTTTCCGTTTCCTTCATGGATTTTATCTTTATTTATTATATATATATATATATATATATATATATATATATATATATATATATGTGTGTGTGTGTGTGTGTGTGTGTGTGTGTGTGTGTGTGTGTGTGTATGTAGAATCTACTGGTCACTTTTTACCTGATGCATATGTAATTGTAATAGCCACAATGCCCTCTCAACTTTCTCGAATTCTTCGCGTTTAAATACGCTTGTCACTACAAAGTCTTAAGATCTGGGAGCAAGAAATATGAAGAAATTCTGATGTCTGGTAGTGGGGAATAAGGTACCATTGCTGCAATGGTACCTCGTTCTGATTAGGGGACCCAGGTTCGTTTCCTACAACCGGACATCAGGATTTCTGCATAGTTCTTGCACTTGGATCTTAAGGCTTTGTAGTGACAAGCGTATCCAAAAAAAAGCACGAAGAATTCGAGAAAGTTAAGAGGGCATTGTGGCTATTACAATTACACACACACACACACATAAATGAATATCAATTGTAGAAATAAGTTTTACTGTATATCAGTTTCACCAGGAAAAAGTATACGTGTTTACCATATATACCACTGTAGTGCTTAACTAGAAATAACTCCACTGTAAAATAGAAAATATAAAAAAAAATCAAACATTTTCCACAACAGTGTACAAAACTATTTAAGACATTTACTCTTCGAGTTTGATGTGTGGATGCCACTTTAGATGGCAAATTAGTCACCTTTGACCGGGAAGTGACATGAAGCCAGTGTTAGCAAAGCTTGGGCTGTGCCACAGCCTCGGCATCATTGCCCTCCCCAGTCCAGGGTTTCAGAGTCCCTGACTAAGGATTCTCATAGAAACATTTGACCCTCATCTACTTTTTCAGCCCGGTGATTGTTGGACAATATGCCCTCTATGTTATTAACATAGACTATTCTTCTATCAATGTTTGATTTGGTGTATTCTTTTTCATATTTTTCAACTATAAAAAATTCTGTTATATTAAAATTTGCCCCTTAAGTAAAGACAGCTTTAATTTGTTGCCTTTGAAGGAATGGAGGTTTTGAGTGATAACAATACTATTAAATTCTCATAATACCAAACTTAAAACCAAACCATTATTTTTTTCAAAAAGCTTTAGGAGAACTTATCCTCAGTTCTTTTCGCCTGTTTGAATACTTGGAGAGAGTTTTGTTCAAAATGCAGGTTTTAGGGTTGATGATAATTTTGTCCTTCCAGATGCTGCTATTCTCTATTCTTCCACTCAGATAGCCGGAGTGTAGACAGCTTTCCTTGTTGCAGACGTCTATCCAATTAAGTATAGCTTAGTTTAACCAGACCACTGAGCTGATTGGCAGCTCTCCTAGGGCTGGCCCGAAGGATTAGACTTATTTTACGTGGCTAAGAAAAAGTTAAGTATACTTTAGTTCAACCAGACCACTGAGCTGATTGACAGCTCTCCTAGGGCTGGCCCGAAGGATTAGACTTATTTTACGTGGCTAAGAACCAACTGGTTACCTAGCAACGGGACCTACAGCTTATAGTGGAATCCGAACTACATTACAAGGAGAAATGAATTTCTATCACCAGAAATAAATTTCTCTAATTCTTCATTGGCCGGTCAGAGAATCGAACGCGGGCCCAGCAGATTGCTAGCCGAGAACGATACCAACCCGTCCAATGAAGAACCCACTGGTTAACTAGCAACGCGACCTACAGCTTATTGTGGAACCCAAACCACATCATACTGAGAAATGAATTTCTATCACTAGAAATAAATTCCTTGAATTCTTCATTGGCCGGCCAGAGACTCGAACACGGGCCGATAGAGTGCTAGCCGAGAACGATACCAACCCGTCCAATCAAAAACCCACTGGTTACCTAGCAGTGGGACCTACAGCTTATTGTGGAATCCGAACCACATTATACCGAGAAATGAATTTCTATCAACAGAAATAAATTCTCTAATTCTTCATTGGCCGGCTGGAGACTCGAACGCGGGCCAATAGAGTGCTAGCCGAGAACGATACCAACCCGTCCAATCAAGAACCAACTGGTTACCTAGCAGTGGGACCTACAGCTTATTGTGGAATCCGAACCACATTATAACGAGAAATGAATTTCTATCACCAGAAATAAATCCCTCTACTTCTTCACTGGCCGGCTGGAGACTCGAACGCGGGCCCAGCCGAGTGCTAGCCGAGAATTATACCCACCCTCCCAAACGAGGAACTCGTTTATGCAATGATTACTACTTTTGCCTTTCTCATCTCCAGAAACTGACGGTAACAAGTTACCATACATAACGGTCGTTTCTTTGACCGGACCGTTGTGTGTAATCTATTAATTTCAGTCCTTTTTTTTTATTTTTAGTATGAGAAATTTCCTCGGAAACTTCTGGTTCGACAGCTCCTGAAAACTCTTTGTGGTGCAGTTATATTTTGATAAAATGATATTCTGGATATCAAATTTCAATAAACGTAATAATGTACTTTCCAATATAATCGTATTGGTTTCCAAGACGGGCTCTTTGTAACTAAACATCTGGTAAATGAATATATATTAAAAAGAGATAAGTAAACTATGGGCTAAGAATTTTTTAGTCCTCACTCCAAAAAATTAGACAACAAAGGTGCCTCCGGAAGCACTAAGAAATATCAATGCATAATTACATAAGTAGTAAAATAAGTAAAATGTAAAATAAACGGCAATCACAGAAGCAGCATAATTACTTTTTATGAAGAGTAAGCATATCTAATATAAAAAAAAACTCAATGCTAATCATAGCAATAAACGAGACACCGATATCAGGAGCTGAAATTAGAAGAAAAACAATAACGCATCCCATTCCAAAAGATATCCCCAACAGATATAATGAGAGACGCTCACATACTTTGTTACAATGGGAGACTACCCAACAAATGCCGTCGCAATGAGAGAACCACTACCAACTTACTGCTCTATGAGAACCACCACTAACTGTAGTCACAAGGAGACCGAAACACCTCCGAACCAGTTTCATCCAGAGCTACCACTAACTACTGCCGTAATAACTCTTGTAACGCTCTCGTTATAAGAGACCCGTCACCCTCCTTGCATAAAACGCCACATATATATAAAAAAAGAATAATTGTTGTCCAGATCGCAGCGTTTTAGGCGGTGGCCAGCCAGGACTCCGCTCCGCGATCCAGCCATCTTGACCCGGAGCTCGTTAGGCAAGAAGCTTCCCATTTTAGTGATTGAATAAAAGTTTGATCAGCAATCATCACGAGAGGAAAGAGTCTCCTTCATTATTCAAACTGGGAGGAGGGAAAACAATTAGAAGGAAGTGGAAGAAGAGAAGAGGGAAAAAAAAGGCGGACGAATGGGGTGAATGGAGATGAATTAAAATCGAGACTTGGGGAGTTGGCGGAGAAGCATCTGAACTGTCGAGGAGAAAGGGTGAAATGAAGATGATGATGATGAAGAGGAGGAGGATAAGGGGGAATAGGAAAGGGAAGACTCGAAGAACATACACAGAAAACATTAAGATGGTCGCCGATTTTCCCGGAAAGGAGACTTCATTTGCTTCTCAGGTTTTTATTTTAGGTCGCTCTATTTTCCCCAAGACCATTTTGGTGATTACTTGCAACAGCAATTTCATCCTTATTAGTCCTTCTTCATTACTTGAGAAATTTCAGTTCCGGTTAAAAAGTGGATACACAGAAATCGAAACAATATACATAAACTCACGTGTGAAATGAGTATGGCCCGACACGAGTATACACACATACTTAAGGATCGACGTGCATATTTATTGAGCAATATTCACTGAGCATTAACTGTTTTCATAAAAAAATCATAGCCGTCATTCCACAATTATATGAATTGTTTTTTTTTTTTAAATCATAGCCGTCTTTCCACAAATATATGAACAAAGATCTTACATAAATAAAGCCTCAAAATTAATATTATTCAATGACGCCAATACATCAATTTCATATCCTATTCCAATCAGATAATACAGGAATTTATAACACGTAACAAATTCCACACTCACACAAAATATATATATATATATATATAAAATATATATACAATGCATATATATATATATATATATATATATATATATATATATATATATATATATATATATATACATTATATATGTAAGTATGTATGTATATGTGTATGTATGTGCCACAATAACTCTGAAACTCACTGAGCAATTTCAACCAAACTTGGTATACATATAACTTGCTATCTGGAAAAGAATTCTGTGGGGGTAAGACGTCAAAGAACTAAAGTGGGCGGGGGTTGGGAAGGACAGAGAGAGAGAGAGAGAGAGAGAGAGAGAGAGAGAGAGAGAGAGAGAGAGAGAGAGAGAGAGAGAGAGAGAGAGTTTATCGGTTGTCAATCAGAGTTAGCATATATATATATATATATATATATATATATATATATATATATATATATATATATATATATATATATATATATATATTTGGACAATCAACCACAGGAAACCCATCCAGAACAATTATTCAAGAGGCAAAGAGGGTGCCTTTTTCAGTGGCAAAATGTTAGTCCGGGAAGTCTATGGACTCTCAGGTAAGTCTAACAAAAAAATACCCATAAAAACACATGTTGCCGATATATTAGGTTAAGCCATAACGGACGTGAATAAAAACGTGACAACAACAATAGTCTAAGTAAGACATATTTGATTAGATTTCGGCAGTGGCGCCTATATAGTAATTAGAGGTTCTTGACCTGCTGCACAAGTTCTTCATTGGACGGGTGGGTAGAGCTCTCGGCTGGCACGGTGTTGGCCCAGCGTTCGAGTCTCCGACCGGCCTTATGGAGAATTAGAGGAATTTATTTCTGGTGATAGATATTCATTTCTCGTCACAATGGAGAATTAGAGGAATTTATTTCTGGTGATAGATATTCATTTCTTGTCACAATGTAAGCCCTTTGTTGGCCGAGTTGGTTGAGCTTCAGACCGTCATTCGATGGGCTGGAGTTCGATTCCCGCCGCCGGCTGATGAAGAGTTAGAGGAATTTATTTCTGGTGATAGAAATTCATTTCTCGCTATAATGTGGTTCGGTTTACAATAAGTTGTAGGTCCCGTTGCTAAGTAACCAGTTGGTTCCTTTAGCCACGTAAAATAAGTCTAATCCTTCGGGCCAGCCCTAGGAGAGCTGTTAATCAGCTCAGTGGTCTGGTCAAACTAAGCATTATACTTACTTTCGTCACAATGTGGTTCGGATTCCACAATTTTTTGTAGGTCCCGTTGCTAGGTAACCAGTTGGTTCCTAGCCAAAAAAAATAAGTCTAATCCTTCTGGCCAGCCCTAGGAGAGCTGCTAATCAGCTCAGTGGTCTGTAAAACTAAGCTATACTTACTTTCGTCACAATGTGGTTCGGATTCCACAATGAGCTGTAGGTCCCGTTGCTAGGTAACCAGTTGGTTCCTAGCCACGTAAAATAAGTCTAATCCTTCTGGCCAGCCCTAGGAGAGCTGCTAATCAGCTCAGTGGTCTGGTAAAACTAAGCTATACTTACTTTCGTCACAATGTGGTTCGGATTCCACAATGAGCTGTAGGTCCCGTTGCTAGGTAACCAGTTGGTTCCTAGCCACGTAAAATAAGTCTAATCCTTCTGGCCAGCCCTAGGAGAGCTGCTAATCAGCTCAGTGGTCTGGTCAAACTAAGATATACATGACTTTACCAGCTACGACAGAATACCAAGAGACGTCCGGCGATGAACCACATTAAGGAAGGAATCAGGAAGCTCGTTTATACTAGTTTTGTTCGAGAAGCGTGACAGAACAGAAGCCATTTTAGGAAGAGACAGGTAAGAACATTATAAATGAACTTGGGCCACTATAGGAATTAAAACGAAGTTGAAAGAAATATTTGGAAGGGGCATTTGAAGTTTAATTTACACCAAATTTGTATTTCTTTCATTTTTTTTTTTTTTATCCATCACTTTGCGAACTCACACATTCCCCAAAAACATAATCTTCTTCTTCTTTTAACGCGCTTTTTTTCATAAGATCTCATAAACTTGAGTGCAAACTATACCGCAGTTATGAGCGTTGTAGGGAAAGGGGTGGAGCCTAATGAAAACAGTGTCCTGTCCCTTGAACATTTCAGCAAGTGTGACACTTCTAGCACAAGGACAAGTGTAAATGTGGAATGCATCACCTGACACGTGTATTATATATATATATATATATATATATATATATATATATATATATATATATATATATATATATATATATATATATATATATATATATATATATATATATATATATATATATATTTTGAAAGATATGAACGACTTATACCCGGCAATATTTCAGTTCTTTTTAACTTGATCCTTTTATGGCTAATAAATCTGATATGGCTTACCCCTCCTGTCATCCATTATAGAGTCCCAACAATAACAGTCAAGCGATTTAAAAAGTAATGGGATTTCACTTATATATATATATACATACATACAAACATACATATATACATATATATATATATATATATATATATATATATATGTGTGTGTGTGTGTGTGTGTGTGTGTGTGTGCGTGTGTGTGTATGATTATAATCACTTCAACACGCGATTCGTTTATCACACAGTCCCGTAGGTGAAAAAAATAAGAGACGGGGTGTATGTCCTGACCGGTTTCCACTTTATTTCCGAGCCACTGACGAACGACTGATACATAGTGTTAGGAATCACAATACATAAACTACAGAGACATTACTGACGATCATACACAACCGTTTGAGGCTACAGATCCACCACTGACAGGTGTCAAAGTAGGAGTGGCTTCAAAACTCATTTGTGCTAGTGCCTGGAGGAATTACAATACTCTCTCAAGGGGCAATACCGGTAAACGTACAAGCCGCCGGTGACTGCAAATCCGCACCTGACACGTGTCAGCAGGAGGAGGGTCGAGGAAACCTCATCAGTACCACTGCCTCCGCACTGGTTGCAAATATGATAATCCTTTTTCCATTCGTCTCTACTGCCTTCCCTAATTAAAATTTGAACATTTTACAAATTTCTTGTGAAATTATAGGATCAAGTCGACTTGACTGACATTCGTATCATAGCCACAGCTTTCTTTTATGAAGCTAAATAAACTGGGATAGAGGGGTTTCCCATCGCCATTTGCATATGGCGTATACAGTAATTTTTAGAAAAGGAAGTGGACCCTTCCTTCAAAATGCCCTAAATAGGACGGCTGCAGCATTCGCGTTGATTTCATATTAAAGATTTCTTTCTATTCAATGTTAATGTTGTACAAGATTTCTTTCTATTCAATGTTAATGTTGTACAAGATTTCTTTCTATCCAATGTTAATGTTGTACAAGATTTCTTTCTATTCAATGTTAATGTTGTGCAAGATTTCTTTCTATCCAATGTTAATGTTGTACAAGATTTCTTTCTATTCAATGTTAATGTTGTACAAGATTTCTTTCTATTCAATGCTAACGTTGTACAAGATTTCTTTCTATCCAATGTTAATGTTGTACAAGATTTCTTTCTATTCAATGCTAATGTTGTACAAGATTTCTTTCTATTCAATGCTAATGTTGTACAAGATTTCTTTCTATTCAATGTTAATGTTGTACAAGATTTGGCCAAGTTCATAATTAGGGTTTTTTTTTTCTACCAAATTATGAACACTGGCTACTTTTTGTCCCCAGTTCCTCATTGGACGGGTCGATATCGTACCCGGCTAGCACTCTGCTGGGAAGGCGTTCGACTCTCCGGCCGGCCAATGAAGAATTAGAGGAATTTATTCCTGGTGATAGAAATTCATTTTCCGCTATAATGTGGTTCGGATTCCACAATAAGCTGTAGGTCCCGTTGCTAGGTAACCAATTGGTTCTTAGCCACGTAAAATAAGTCTAACCCTTCGGACCAGCCCTCTCTAGGAGAGCTGTTAATCAGCTCAGTGGTCTGGTTAAACTAAGCTATACTTTTACTTATTGTCCAGTATCGACACGGAACCGGAAAGAATTATACGGAAAATTAAGAAGACTCAATATAAAATAACTTTGATAATAATAGTAGTAGTAGTAGTAGTAATATTAGTAGTATTAGTAGCAGTAGTAGCAGCAGTAGTTACAGCAACAATAATAGTGAGACACAAATTCTTTCTTATTTACATAAATGCTTGAACATCAAATTTCGGTTGACGCCTGATGCACTGAACGAATCCACCCCTTGTGCCCAGCTTCACATAATGCCCATCATCGCCGTGACGTTTGTCAGCGTTGGCGAATTTTGGAATTATTTACAGCCATTGTTCGGCGATGTTCCCGGTTTGCACGATACTGCACGGCCATGCTTCCTCCGCGCTTCAATGGGTGAGTTCTGTTTCTCTGACTATAGATTTATATTGACGAATGTACGAACACTTAATAAAAGGAACAAAATCATGCGAAACTAGAGAAGTGAAATAAATGAAAACAATTCCTGATAAAAAGTAAAACTCAAATCGAAGAGACAAAAAAAGTAGGAAAAAATCAGCCGCGGTCAGGAAACTAGGACACGACAATTTGGAAACCAAATATCGCCATGAGATATTTAAGGATTTAAGGAGAGAAGGAGGACCGTCCTGTGATAGAAAGTCAACTGCGCCAACTTGATGGTATCAAGGCCACGGAAAATTCGCCTTTGCACACTTTTAATGAGCGGCGATCTCCTTTGACAAGACTCACTCGAGAAGTGTAAAACGCTCACTGGCCGTGGATTACTGCTAAGGAATAGAGAGAGAGAGAGAGAGAGAGAGAGAGAGAGAGAGAGAGAGAGAGAGAGAGAGAGAGAGACGGGTGTTAGGTGAGGAGTCAGTAAATGAGGCGCTGCAATAATTAGCGCTGCTTGTAAAGCCAATTTTCCTTAATTCGCCTCCACTTTCCCCTCTCTTTCAGAGACCTGATTCTTCCTCTTTTTCTTTCCTTTTCCTCTTGGCCCACTTTTCCGATTCAGTCTCTCCTTTCTCTCTCTCTCTCTCTCTCTCTCTCTCTCTCTCTCTCTCTCTCTCTCTCTCTCTCTTCGTCAACCCGTTACTTGTTAACTCAGAGCATGACAAGATTTTTTTTTTTTTTTTTTTTTACCCAGCCGAATGCAGTGCAGAAAGAAGTGGCAAGATCCGGGGATGAGTCGTTACAATGACGTGACATCAGTCGAATCATTTGCATCAATTGGCGTGAATTGAAAGTCAGGAAGATATCTCACCGTTTCCATTTTTTAATCTTTTTGGCATCATTCAAATTGAAACAGTTAACTCCAGTATGTAACTCACACACACACACACACACACACACACACACACACACACACACACACACACATATATATATATATATATATATATATATATATATATATATATATATATATATATATATATATATATTATAATGTCTGTGTGTGTTTTTCGGGCAGAGTTTCTCTCTTTCACAATGTTTGTTGTGGGCAATCGCCTTTGTGGCATTGACTTCTTTGATACACACTTTTTCATATTTCCATACCTCTGTTTTCAATAATTCTTCGAAGTTCTGGATAAGTATACAGAGTCGTGGTGTATTTTCTTTTTATAGTTACAGTCCCGTTTCGCCCAATTTAAGGCTACTTTAAGCAAGAACTAATACATACAGGCGTCCTCCACTCTATTTGTACCGGCAGGATTGGATTAGCGGGGTGGGGGGCGTTGCCATATTTCTTGGTTACAATTTTGGTTTACAGTTTACAAGGCCATGAGAACATTCTCCCGGACATCGTGGGAGAATGTAGTCCTGGATATTGCTATAGCACAGTAAGGACACATAAAAACAATAACCCACTCAGACCAATCATATCACAGATCACATCCCCCACCTACAAAATAGCCAAGACTCTGAACGACATGAGCACACCATACATACCGGTGGAAGACACACTAAGATCAGCAACAGAATTCATAGACACCCTAAAAACTAAGCGCACATCCAAAGAAATCGCATCCATGGACGTCGAAATCCTTTTCACTAATGTGCCTGTAGACACCACCGCTGACACAGTTCTTAACCACATGTACCGATCACAGCAAACACAACCACAAATCCAAGAGAAGACCATAAGAAGCATGCTTGAAGCGTGCACTAAAGAAGCACCATTTCTTTCCCACAAGGGAGACTTATACAGCCAAATTGATGGTGTGGCCATGGGTTCCCCCCTGGGTATTCTTATGGCGAACTCATACATGGCTAATTTAGAGGACACTGTTTTTAATAATCACGAGAATCCAGAAATTTATGCCAGAGACGTCAATGACATTTTCATTGCAACAGACAACAGACGAGATATCCAGACTTTAAAGGACGTCTTCACAGAAAAATCAGCACTAAACTCCGCCACAGAACATAGCACAGACAAGAAACTTCCACTTTTAGATGTACTTGTAAACAACGAAACAAACAAATATAACAGACAGGTATACACAAAGGCTACTAATATTGGACGCTGCCTGAACAGGAGAGGTGAACACCCAGAGGCCTATAAACGGTCGGTAATCCGCCCACGTGCATGGCGGGCGTTCACCCACTGTACCACGTGGAAAATGACACACCTGGCATTCAACAGAATAAAACAGCTACTCACAAAAATCGATTTGAAGACAACAAGATACAATCAGAAAAACACACTTTTTTGGCCGATACTACAATTAAGACCAACACAATGAGAAGACAGGCCAACAGATAATATACAGTACCACCAAACTAACTTTAACAACGAATATAACAACAACAACAACATCATTAAGAAGATTATTAAAAAGAAATGTCCAGCCATGAACCCCCTATACCGACATAAACATAAGGGTGTATCGCAATCCAAATCTACTTGCATCACTTGTAATGAAAATAGCACATGCGCAACCACACCTAAGGAGATGACTACCAACATGGTTTATGAATTCACTTGGCCTGAGGAGGAATGCAGTCCTTCCACAGAAAACTACATTGGCAGAACATCTACGACTCTCAGACGAAGACTACTTGCCCACAGAAACACAGGAACCATCTTCCAGCACTGCACAGACAATCACGACAAGAAACCATCATTACAAGACTTGATAAACAACACTAAAATAAAATACAGATGCAATTCATTTCGGGACATAATAAGAACAGAAGCAGTTTTTATAGCCACAAGCAAACCAAGTTTAAATACGCAAACGGAAGATGACAGCTTATCTTCGTCTGCTTGACAGAGAAGAGGGACCCAAGGTCAAGGTCAACAAAACAGAGAGAAGCAACACCAGAAAACCACACGCGAGGAAATTAATAATTTTATTAGGGATATAAGATGCAGAAATAGAATGTAGAACCAATACCGTAGCATAGTTTTACCATGTAATAACATATTATGTAAATATTATGTAAACAACAACTAGCCACCTCATTGTAAATTGTAAACCAAAACTGTAACCAAAAAATATGGCAACCCAAGACCACTAACCCAATCCTGCCGGTATAAATAGAGCGGAGGACGCCTGTATGTATTAGTTCTTGCTTGAAAAAGCCTTACAGTAGATTAGGTGAATGGGACCGTAGCAATAAAAGGAAAATACACCACGACTCAGTATAATTATCCAGAACTTCGAAGAATTACAGAAGTAAAACAGAAGTAAGGAAATATGAAAAAGTGTGCATGAAGGAAGTCAATGCCACAAAGGCGATTGCCTACAAGTGTAACATATATATATATATATATATATATATATATATATATATATATATATATATGTATGTATATATATTGTTAAAGTTAACTCAAGCAATAATAATGTACGTAACACACACACATATATAAATATATATAAAATAAGTCGATAAGTCGTTCCTCCTAATGTGAGGTGACTAAACAACTATCACAACGTCGCTGCTCTATTCATCCCTTGCCTACTGAATCAAGAATGAGCTTATACTGAGCTGAGAACTTCTGCAATGAAAGTTGCCGTCTACAAGAGCAGCACAAAATCTCCTCCCGATACATAAACTGTTCCAGTCATTTCCATTTTGCATGCAGTCTCACAGTTCCATTCATATAATATGCGAATCAATATACTGTACATAGTGATGTAATTGCTGATAATTATGTATCATTGCCGGTAGAGATGTAAATTGTTTGAACATTTTGAAAATGCATTACAACCTATGGTAACACTGCTAACAGCAATGTTACCAACAGAGATACAAAAATTCATCGGCATTCATGTACAACTCGGAATTTACAATCACACATTTACCCTACTACACGAAATAGTTTTTATTTTGACTTACCTTTTTGTATTTCTTGATGATATTCTTTAAATTTAACTTAAAAATGAACGTCAAGGCCAATTTTAAAAAAAAAAAAAAAAAAAAAACTGATCACAACTGGAGATTCAGTTTTTTAATTTTATCAGAATACTGAGACCATCAGTTTAGAAATTCATTTGTTTGCTTTCAGGCGTAAATCAAAACGACAATTATCAACAGAGCCAGATATTATTTGTATTACCTCATTTTCGCACTTGAACTAGCAATTTACATGAGACTGTGGTTTAGAAACTGCTGGCTGGCTTGGTGGCGTGAAGAAGTTGACGAAAGGGAAGCGTTGACTATACATAGAACGTAATGTGCTTCGAAGGTATAGACTACACTGTAGAGAGTGCTGCCAAGATTTTTCTGTAGGCGTGACAAGTGACTGTTATGCTCTAGAGGTTCTTTAAACTGATGGCTTATTCTTGGTTCAGCTTTTAGGGGATGAATGCAAGTTAAAATGCTGGAGCCTCGATGGCCAAGTCCGTTAGAGCAGCAGCTTCGGACTTCATAGAGGTCTGTGGCGCGGGTTCAAATCCGCAGCCGACTGGTCAGAGAGGTGGGCACTTTGCTATCCGTGTAGACACCCTGGGATTATGTATGTAATCAACGGATAGGTTTGCTTAAAAGCAAATGGGTGTTACAGACTAATACACACACAAACAAAGCCACTCCAACATCTCCTAAAAACATAACAGACACCTCACACATCTCGAACTGTCGACCTAACCGCGCAACGTCTCCTCGCTGCTGGGAGAAAGGGAGCTGGTAACTGGTACAATACAAGTACATACACTACTGGGGTCTAAGCGATGTCAGGCGATGTATAGTCTACCCCAACGTCTCCTCGCTGCTGGGAGAAAGGGAGCTGGTAACTGGTACAATACAAGTACATACACTACCGGGGTCTAAGCGATGTCAGGCAGGGCAGCCGATCGAGACTACTGTATAGTCTACCCCAAAGCCAAATCAAAGTCCTTCAAAGAAGGCACTGTGCTTACCCCATACAAAAAATGGGAAAACGCACGTTAAAAGAAGAAGAAGAAGAAATGAGTTAAAATGCTGAATTAGTTTCCTCAATGATAGCGAGAAATGCGCACTGAATGATGTCTTGTTACTCCCCGAGCCCATTACAATGGAAAAACAAACATCTCTCCTAACAATGGGCTTTTGTCAAAAACTCTAACAATCACTGGCGATTTTTATTCTCCGCTTTGTATTTATTTATATTTATTTTCGGGCCTTGGGAAACCATGACTGACAGCAAATCCGATTGGTAACGAACAAAAACACCAGGAATAATTCCTCGCCTACTCACCACCCCACCAATACCCAAGACACAATGTCTGTCCTAACGGAGGTGCTTCACCTCCCCCAACCCCTAAATGACCTGAATAATTTCACCTACGAAGCCGTGTCTTACTGAGGCCTCTCTGCATTAGGCATGAAAGGTCAAGAAATTTGTTCTTTCCACCTAGCTCGCATGCTGTTTCTGGTTCATCCAATATTTGTGGTCGTCGGTGTTAACACGCCGTTCACAATCGGATCCTCTTGATTTGATCAAATATCTCAGTTAAACATTGTTTTCTTAACATAGGTATCCTGGTTTCCTCATAGCATTAAACATCAATGGCCATTATTACTGTAACGCCAATGCAGCTCAATGCATTAGATAAGCGTGTAAATATATTTGATCACTGAATAAAATTTGAGATAAAAGCGGGAACTTTGGTTTTCACACAAAAAAAAAAAAAACCTCGCACAGCAATAAAGTTAAAGATATCAAGAAATACAACTTTCTTTAGAATTCGAATACGATGCTTTGAACCAGGAGAAGTATTTCTTGTTTTGCTTGTGCCATAAAGTACAGTCTTCCATCACATGAAATCCTGCCAGCCAGGTGCCACTTCACTACAACCATTAACATTAATATTAACATTAATATAGATAAACTAGATTGCTGAATTACTGAGCTTCTCCAATTCGTTTGTTTATCAATACTGTGTTTACCTTTTTTGCATTTCTTAGGTTGGTTGCATTATCTATCACAGTGCATGTGCAATGTGTGCTGTTTCAAGCGCCGACGTTAATCCCAGTCTCACTTTGCAGCACCATTTGAGTAGGCAAGCTCAGCCCTAAGCCTCCTGGTAGGGTACCGGGCTGGCTGGGCGGCATACGAGGATGGGCAGCCTTTTTCATTACCACATGAGATACAGCAGCCCAAGACTGGATATATATCTCGGGAACGATCGCATATTTAACCAGACTTCAAGTGTAAACACAAGAGGAGAAGACATCTGGTAAATGTTTACAGTCAGCACCGCCGGCTAAACGAACGAGCTCTCCGGGGCTCAAAGGCTGCAGGAACGTTTCGGTCTGTCGAGAGCACAAGTATCATCATCGCCGTGATACCCGGGTTGAAAGTCACTTCTAGGGTTGATTCGTCCTCGGTTTCGCGTTGTTTTGCCCTACCGGATTTGCTTGCCTGTTTATAACCCTGTACGTTTGTTTTTTTTCTTTTTTTAAGTTCTGGATAGATGGCGTCTTCCACAGATCTCTTCATGGTTCGTTGGGTGAGGAATTAAAAGGCATTGCTGAATCTCTCTCTCTCTCTCTCTCTCTCTCTCTCTCTCTCTCTCTCTCTCTTTGCAGCTGACAAGACTACTTTTCATCAGCCTGCATATCAGTGGTGTAAGAAGATTAAGTATTAATACTTAGGGGATCGCGAGTAATGTTTAAATCACAAAAAAAAAAATCAATCAAAATAGCTAAGGCATTATAAGGGTAAACTAGTGATACTGGCTTCTTTATTGCCAAATAAATTCCATAGGACGGAATAACATCCACACCTTTTTCAACGCAGTGAATATTACGTTTCTTTGTGAATGTTTTAAATATGGCTTTAAATGACAAAAGCCAACTAGTTAGCTCTTTCAAGAGCTTTGGATGCCTCGAAATTTCAGTGGCGATAGATAAATCATAAATGGAGAACTTTCAAAATAACAAGAATAACCCACCCACCCCCCCAAAAAAAAGTCCTTGTAACAGCTACAGTTTAAGCATTCGGTTTTTGACTGACCCATGAACAATTGGAAAGAATTTTTTCAAATCAAATTACGCAACATATTCACCACAAACAGGTAATTTCTGGAGCATGGAAAACGTAATATAGCAGAAATTTTGAACACTTCCAAGACTTCTCATTTTGTGGATTAGAGGAGACATGTATCCGCTAAGAGGCTTTTTGTGAGCTTTTGGTCTTACTTGGGTGCCCTATGTGAAAACGGTCATGAATTAGCATTAGCATTATACTGAAATATAGAAAGATATCATCACTTTCCATACGAAGGGAGTCTTAAATTTATTAGACGACGATGACCAGACGCTTAATCGTCAGCCAAAGGTCACTCATATAATAACCAGGGCTAAGGGAGATCGTCAACTTTAGCAGCTTCAGGCGCGCGCGCACATACACATACACACACACACACACACATATATATATATATATATATATATATATATATATATATATATATATATATATATATATATATATATATATATATATATATATATATAAATAAACCGCAGAGAAAGTTTAAGACTTGCAACGGACCGATGAGCACGAGGATGACAGGGGCCGGCTCATTTCATTAGCGAAGGCGTCCCTTTTCTTCCATAGTTTCGGAAACCAAAGGAGCGGCTAGACGCGCGACGTCTTCCTGCGGGGATCGGAAATGGACGCGGAAATTCGGCTGATGTTTCATTTCTTTTGGGGTCTTTATTTTTTCTCTGGGTTTTCCGGGTTCGGGATTTAATTCCCTGCTGCTGCTGGTACGTAGGTTCTGGTAATCCCTTTTTAGAGCCAACGATGTTTGTGTGCTGGTGAATGGCGCATGCCTTCGTTACAAGAACCAGTTAAGTAAAAACGTTTTTTTAAATCGTTTTTTTAAACCATAAACTCTACGGGCCCATGACACAAACGTCACTGGCTAACTTGACAAAATAGCTGACAGGTCCGTTTCACTTGCAACGATCTGACCACATTTCTATGCTTCATTATTTTGTCTGCGGTGATCTGAAGTGCAAAAATGATTTTGTTGCTGCAGAACCGACCTGTCTATTGCAACTGTGCCGATCCCTGAGAGTACTACCTAATCTTTATATGCCTAATTGGATTAAATGTGCATTCAAGTTCATTATCCTAATAATGTGTTATCAAAACATCCATTAGTCACTTATACTGCCTTGATCTACACTTCTCTTAGTTATTGCCAGCGAAGACGTTCGTCTACATAACTGTTTCTCCCAACAGAATGATCAGTTGATCTCCAAAGCGCATGCGAGCAAGCATCGGAGTGTTCCATAAACTATTCTCTTCTTGGGCTGTATTTAGCATATTAATCTCTCGCAGGAATGGCTTGAATTCATCATTCGTTCCTTCGTAAATTCATTAATCTTTCGCAGGCAGAGCTCGAGTCCTTTCAGCGCCATTAGTTAGGCGTGTACTTGATAATAATACATCAAAAGGAAGGGTTCATGGATCCATTACGATATTCCATTACCTTGCGCTGGAGGAAGCGTTCCCCCATTTTACTCTCGTCCTAAAAACCGCGCATAATGTAGCGTCTGGTGGTGAACTGGGCGTACCATTATCACTGATGATTTTCAGTCGTGTAACAGTGGTCGCGCTGTTGAAACTAATAATAAATTCATTATCTTTAGAAGTTTTAGTAGCAGTTTAAGACTAAACTTTTCCCTTCGAGAGAAAGGCTTCGGAGCAAAACCAAGAATGCTTTTACTGAATATATCCTTAACAGCTGCATCCAAAATGAAACTCTTGAAAACCCCTGAACAGCGCCACCGCTGCATTGTGCAATCTTTCTCTCCGCAAGACCAAACCATCTCCAACACTCTTGCCCACATTTTCGCCCCACATTCAGGCTCCCACTCTTTGTATTCTACTCGAGCAATTCATCACAGCAATTTCACTTTCCACCATTCGTTCCCATTCAACAGTAACACTTCTTTGCACTTAAGAATTAGCTCAGTGGTGCCCTTCATATGTACCAACATACATCGATGGTTCCTTTTCATAGACCCCTAGTCATCATTCGTCTTCCCCTTATTGTACAAATTGTATTTCTTTCACTCTACCACAGTTCAGAAAAGGTATTTCTGAATACCTTTACGTGTGAGGTGACTTTAATTTGGACCTCTAAACTTAGTTACTTCCTGAGTGTATTACATCATTCTATGCCCATTCGTCAAAACCAACTGCAAAAGCCATTCGTAAACATGAAAAAAATCAATGTATTTCGAACCACTTTTTGCCTAATATGCTTCACATAGGCAGATGGATTTTTAGGACTTGCTCGCTAGGTCCGTGACGTCATGATGTGGATTGGTGGCTGAGCAGCCGCCGCAGGAAACGGATTTAATCTCGATGCCCATCTTTGGATTACAAAAGAATCCCTCAAAAACCCCTGCAGATTGTTTTCCACATTTCAGTGCCGTTTCTCTCTCTCTCTCTCTCTCAAAATCTCTCTAGTTATCAGTCCAGAGAGCTTCCTATTTATGGAGCGTTCTTTTATGCCCCGCCTCAGTTCTGTGAAAAACCCTTTGTTCTTTAGACTTTACTCAGAATGAGTACCTCATTAATTTTATGATCGTACCTTAAAGAAAATTAAATTTTAAGCATCATATAGAATTTATGCGTATTCTCTTTTCAGCGTCATCGACTGTGTAATAGTAAAAAAAAAAAAAAAAGACGGAATTTCGTATATCTGGCTAATTGGCTAAGACAGTCAAGGTTTATTTAATTTTGAACAAAGGTTTCGGAAACAGTAAAGGGGACATTTAATTTTTTCCATATTTATCTCTATGTTCAAATCTGTTTGGTTGCGAACGTACGCTACACACACATGCACATGTACACAAATACACAAAATCAATATACATATGCACAAACACAATATACATCCTTCCTAAGTGAGCCAGTGTATCACTATCGTCTCCAATTATGTATATATTGTAATATATAAAGGTACACTCGGAAACCACAATCTCCGACCCACCTAGGTCGTGCTCCGAGTTTATGAGCAGGACCTTTCTGGACAGATTCTACCCTTCCCTCTCCCCCCCCCCTCCTTTCCTAACTACAACTCGGCAGTTTCGGCATTTTTTCTACGTTTCGATATTATACAGGTTGTAGAATTCAACACAGTGTTGTCTGTATAATCACACCATGACTGCTTTGCATTATATGCAGCAAAATCATTTAAAAAAAAAAAACACCCAAAACAAAATCCGGAAGAGTTCAAAAGGTGTTCGAGTGTGTTTCAATACCTGATAGTTGGCGTTGCCCGCCGTCCAGAAAGGCCCCGCTCATAAACTAGAGCACGGCCTAGGTGGGTCGGAGATTGTGGTTTCCAAGTGTACGTCCACATTGCTGTAAAATATGTCACCAACAATTTGGAAACTTATCGTCTACCTATCACAAACAGGTTGAAAACGACCGTAGGTGGAGAACGAATTTTTGGCCAAAGCTGGATAATCGTACGAAGTGCTGGACAGGATTACCAATAAGTAGATGAATTCTGTCTATCCTGTTTGTGATGTGTATGCGGTATGTTGCCGATGCGTTTCTGTGATATGTTTTACCGCAGTGTGGACGCAAACTAATATGTCTGCGTTATCCGTAACAAAAAAAAAAATGGGGGTTGTTTTTCGTGTTAACCTGTCTTTCAAAGTCAGCCACCATCATTCTCCCAGCAACCACACTGACAATCATCACTTTCTTACTACCGCCAATTAACAGTTTATCAGAGGCACAGTTCCTCGTTGGACGGGTCAGTACCGTTCTCAGATAGCACTTTGCTGGCCAATGAAGAATTAGAGGAATTTATTTCTGGTGACAGAAATTCATTTCCCGATGTAATGTGGTTCGGATTCCACAATAAGCTGTACGTCCCGTTGCTAGGTAACCAATTGGTTCCTAGCCACGTAAAATAAAAATCTAATCCTTCGGACCAGCCCTCTCTAGGAGAGCTGTTAATCAGCTCCTCAGTGGTCTGGTTAAACTAAGTTGTAGGTCCCGTTGCTAGGTAACCAATTGGTTCCTAGCCACGTAAAATAAAAATCTAATCCTTCGGGCCAGCCCTCTCTAGGAGAGCTGTTAATCAGCTCAGTGGTCTGGTTAAACTAAGGCATACTTTCATCTCAAGAAATATCAAACCCTCATGAAGGTGGCATATGAACAATGGACTCCTTCTGCCATCATTTCTCATTCGTTCTCGCCCCTTGAATCCATCAACGAGAGGTAGCAAAGACAACTGCCATTTTACAAGGTTCAACACAGATTTTAGCAGATATGGCATCTATTCGTATACACTTTCAGACTCTCCAAGAAACTTTTTATTTCAATTTCCTTTAACTTTTATTCCTGAACTATTCATACTATCACAACCTCCTCTCCATTCACAATGAATCTCACACATCCGATCCCAGAATTGACACATTTGAACTCTACTTGTCCCTACGATCTTCCTGACTCAGCAGAAGATATCACTGCCCAATGAAGCATTCCCTACCATACACTAGGCGCTCCCGTCTTTGGACGATTCTCACTTCTTAAAACGACAAATCCGTCAGTACACACACACACATATATATATATATACACACAAACAAACACCAAAGGTGCAGCTCTCGAAATCATACTCGTAGGTGTCCAGGGAAAGGCACTGGATACAATTGATAGTTTATGGCTAATGCCAACGTTTCACAACTACATTACTGCTCCTTCAAGGCTGAAATGCAGAGAGTTGACTCTCAATAATTATTCATAAAAACATTTTATTATAACAACTAATTAAAAACACTGCAGTTTTATCTTATTTAGAACACTATCTCATCTAAAAAATATCAGAAACACCATGACATTAAAAGGAGGACCTACCCAAACGGGAGGTAAAACGAAACTATTGAAACGAAGAGAGAAAAAAAATACAAAACAAAACAAAAAATAAAAAAAAGAGAAAAAAACAAGATAACGATAAGGCAAATAGGGTCATCAAGCAATTAACAGTTGAGTAGAAGATGTTTGTGTTTAATGATGGAACAGTTAACCTTACCATTATGGACTCTTCAAACTGTTAAGTCGCTGTCATTCCGTGTTTGTCCTTTTATTCGAAAATCTTTGTTGTCAAAGGAAGTTTTGCATAATCTGGAATGGTTCCTTATGCTGGACTGTTCTGGGTTGGACAACCTGCTTCCGGTTCAGAACTAACTCCTCTGTGGGCAGTCTTTTGGTACACCCAACCTAAGTCCCCTGGCTACACCTGGGGCAAGTGTACTTGTAAACGACGTTGGGTGTAAACAACGGACTAACTTCGTCCTTGAGCTTCAAAAAGGACCCGCTGGTGCAAGGACGTTTTCGGATTAATTTTAGATTCAAGGCAGGCAGTTGTCTCTGGAATAAATTTAGACATTTTTTCCTAAAACTATCTTCCTATAATTTTCATTTTTTTGTACATAGGGGACAGCCATGGGTGTTTCCATTCATTGGCTTGGGTAGGTCTTTCTTTTAGTGTCATGAGGTTTCTGGTATTTTTAAATGAGTTAGCATTTTCAATGAGATAATACTGTGGTGTTTTTAATTGGTTGTTATAATAAACGTTTTTATGAATAATTATTGAGAGTCAACTCGCTGCATTTCAGCGAGCTGAATCTCAATAATCATATATATATATATACACACGTATGAGGGTGTGTGCACACAAGAGAGAGAGAGAGAGAGAGAGAGAGAGAGAGAGAGAGAGAGAGAGAGAGAGAGAGAGAGAGAGAGAGAGAGCAAGGCAAATAATCATTCACTAACTCTGAGAAGAAACGCACACAAATTATACATTCCACTGGTGTCTGCGTAATATAACGCTCGTGAGGCACAGTGGCCAATATTGGCAAGTGAATGCGAAAATATCTTCTCTCTTTTCCCGACATGTGCACATTACGTTCCACTGGCCTACCATAAAATAAACAAATTTCATCAAAGCTTTCATCATCATAAGGTTTAACGATAGATTATTGCTTTCGGCGGATTTTTGGTACCCAGAATGTCCTTTCGTAAGTAAGAAAATAATAGGTAGCAGCAAAATGACAACAACAGCGTTTATAATACGTTAATAGGAGGAAGATAAAGCATAAGAATGAGAAAGATAAAAGAGAAGAGGTTATTTATCAAAAAGACACGATCCTTATAACCTCCCATTGAGTTTTAAAAGGCACACAAGTAAACGAGTAAGTAAACGTGTAGAAAAATAAATAAATCAATTCATCTCATTAAATTATCAACTCACAACACTTTATTTACAGAATGAAATAAAAAAAGAAGCAAGAAGACTAAAGGGTACCTCGAAAGTTTCGGAGGGCGAAAGTAAGAAGGAAGAACAGTGAAAGCAGCTTCAGCGTTTATGATCGAGCCGACGCTATCGCTGTTTGTACACCTCCGGCGGGGGAATTCGGCGGCATAATATACGGTCCTCTTCAATCAAGCCAGCAGCCGCACGTCCACCTCGTGAAAAATGGCCCCCCAAAATATACCTTCGATATAGATACGGCGGCAGTAAATGCCTATCTCGCCGGCGCGGCCAGAATACCAGGCTTCGTATGAGCCATCCATTCGGTCGTTCGGCGAGAGGAGGCGTTGCGTTTTACTTTTCTTGCTGGTGTTGACTCATTGCCTGGGGTCGGCGAACGGTCGAAGGGGCGAGCTAAGAGCTCTTTTGCTAAGTGATAAAACGCGTGTCTTCCACCCTGCTATCAGATGCTGAATCCCTGTTGGGGGTTTTATTAAGAGCGACTGCACAGGATCCTGCTTGTCATCATCTGAGAGTGACTAAAATTATCTTCATACTTTCAGTGAGAACTTGCAGATCTGCAAACGGGTTCTTTTTCATAAAAGCTGCTGGACTGTTTGATAGAATAAGTTCGTTGCTGCTTGAAATAGATCGCATATTAGTTGACTCGTAAGAATGCAAACGGTTAAATTCTGAAACCTCATCTTCAAACGTCGAAGGGAGGCCATTATTCTACAGGTGATAATTATTGACATCGCTCATTATATCTTGTCTATTTCAAAGTGTTGATATTTTTAGTTCCTTTTTTGGTTGGCCTTAGACGCCTTCTTGAATCTCAGAATTTTCTGTCCTGTTTTGCATTTACACGAGTGTCATTTTGTCAACACTTTTACCGTTCTAAACCTTCCCATTTTTATCCAGTAATGTGGAAACATTCTTATTACCTGCCTACCTTTCATCGCCATTTCTTCTACCTTCTTACATTTCGTTCAGTTTTAATAAGGCTTCGTCAGTTTTTATTCATTTTTCTACAATTTCTCTCTCTCTCTCTCTCTCTCTCTCTCTCTCTCTCTCTCTCTCTAATTCACCCAAACACTTCATTATCATATACTTCAACAAGGTTTTCACTGGGACAATTTAAATTTCTAATTTTTCTACATAATAGGACTGCTGTAGGTCGTAACTGCAGTTTTACAGAAATAACTTCTGAATGAGAGAGCACTTACCATTCCTTTTCCTAAATGCTCGCCAGATGCTCTTGTGATATTTTCCACTCTCTTCACACTTCTCACCCACACTAGACACAATTAGTCTTCACCATTTCTTAAACTCCTGACCTTTCACCTTCGGCACTAAGCAATATAACTCATTTTCATTGTTAAGGAACATATGTGGTTTTACAATTTATCTCCTCAGCACTAGAAATCAAATAATTCAACATCCACTGCCAAATTACTTTAATGCCACATTTATCCGCGTATTTTATTACCATCACACAACGATCATTTCATACCTTTAACATCTGAGTTGTGACGCAAATAATTATACAATAAGAATTTTGTAACACTTCGACAATTATTGAGCCCTTCCAGAGTGACTGTTGGCCCAGCGTTCGACTCTCCGACTGGCCAATGAAGAATCATAGGAATTTATCTCTGAGGATGGAAATTCATTGCTCGTCATAATGTGGTTCGGATTCCACAATAAGCTGTAGGTCGCGTTGCTAGGTAACCAGTTGGTTCTTAGCCACGTAAAATAAATCTAATCCTTCGGGCCAGCCCTAGGAGAGCTGTTAATCAGTTCATTGGTCTGGTTAAACTAAGATATACTTAACCTTTTTTTTTTTTTTTTTTTTCCTTCCAGAATGAAAGGATCCATAATCTTTACGAAGCTTTTTCCGCTTTAATAATAGCACTGGAATTTCTCGTGGCAGAAATATTACGAAAGGTAGTTTTACCTGCTGACACCAAAGTAGCCGATAATAATGGCCGTATTAGAAGCACATCAGTACTGGAAAACATATGCTATCTATGACGGAGAAGTTTAAACAATTCTACAAATGTGTCTTTCTTACGATGCATAAAATACATTATTCGTATCAAGTGACGTAAATGTTACTGAATGTAGGTAAAATATCAGGTAAAGGCTAAAAAGAATTGCTGTCTTCACCCCATACAAGAAAAAGTACGCCTAAAGTAAAATGAATTAAATCGATTTTAAATACATTATACATGAAAAATTTAAAATTTAACCTTACCGTCAACCATAAAGGTAGTACGCCTCCCTGCGTAATGGCTGACAAAATAGCCAACGATATATTGTCGATGGAAGGGGAAATTATCGAGGCTACGTATGACCCCCCATAAATCTATATGTATATTATATACTTTATTTTCGGCACACGATTCTTTAACAAGTAAGTATTTAATTTTTTTTATTTCAGCTACCAGGGACTCGTTATTTTGGCCTTTTATTTTTGTTTTATTGTTTCTTTAAAATTATGCGGTAAATTAAAATGATTCGACTTCAAAATGACACTTTATGAATGATAATCGAAGAATGAAAACTTACTTTACACAGAGTGGTGAAAAGGAAATATTGCTAAGCACAAACACACTCAGTAGAAGTTATGTGCACCATTATAGACACACACACACACACATATATATATATATATATATATATATATATATATATATATATATATATATATATATATATATATATATAAATTTATTTATATATAAATTTACGTATATATGTAGATAGATAGATAGATAGATAGATAGATAGAGATATAATATATATTGATAGACAACGGTATTACGTCGACTGACCATCATTATTCCTAAGTCATACAACGCAAGTTCGAATCCTGACCGAGGTGGGGTTGCATATCAGTTATAGTGATATTCTTGGCTTACTATTAGTAACTATATATATATATATATATATATATATATATATATATATATATATATATATATATATATATATATATATATATATATATATATATATATATATATATATATATATATATATATATATATATATATAATGTGCGTGTGTGTGTGTATGTGTGTGTGCGCGCGCGCGTGTGCAGCTGTATAACAGACACGGAAAAACAATGAATACAGGAGCCGATTCATCCACTATACAATGCCACTGATGACTTGTATAAAGAGCGCGATGAATATATGCTGCCCTTTTAATTACCGTTGTGAAGAAAGGCTGTGGGTTTTGCATTCATTATGATCTAACAGACAAAAAGCTTCACAAAAACAAAGTCTCTTATGGAAAGCGCTCTGCTGGGCCCGCGCTCGATTCTCCGACCGGCCAATGAAGAATCGGAGAAATTAATTTCTGGCGATAGAAATTCATTTCTCGTTATAATGTGGTTCGGATTCCACAATAAGCTGTAGGTCCCGTTGCTAGGTAGCCAATTGGTTCTCGGCCACGTAAAATAAATCTAATCAATCGGGCCAGCCCTAGGAGAGCTGTTAATCAGCTCAGTGGTCTGGTTAAACTAAGGTATACTTAACTTTTGTACAAATGCTGACTACTTTAACTTAGTCATCGCCATTCTTCCAGTACTTTGTAACGTAAGGACCTTGTGTGCAGACCTTTGGTTACTTAAGAGCTGAATTCACCCAGGAGACGCTTATGTTAATGTGGTTCCTTTTAGACCTGACTGACAATATGCAAGACAACCTTGAGAAAGGGTCCAGAATTGGTCAAATTGATTTTACTGTTGCCCTTCACTTGGTTGCTGATGGTGTTTTAAATCAGTAAAGACCTATCTCGTCTGATGTCCCACAAGGTGGTGTGTTTGGGACTTGTACATAGTAGAATGACAGGGTACAGTATGCCGATTTTTCTATTCTAGCTGCAGTTAGTCGCTTTCCCAGCAAAACAAAGTAAACTCTCCGGTGACCTTATTTGCGATCTGGACCGATTAGTGAGCACTTCCAAAATGGATAGTCTAAGGCTGCCAATAAACTACATATTATCGATAACGTTTTCTACACATACAGGAATGATAGCTTTACAACCATATGCAGGCTATGTTCACTTCTACCTGTCCCTGAATATTTTACACCGTCTGGAGTCTCAGCAGCCTTTTAGATAAAGTTTACTTTTAAATACGATTGCTCGAGTGGTTAAACTTTCCAAAACATATCTGTGATCACGCTTTAAACCGTCACCTGAATATCGTCTTTTATGCCATCCACGTGGATCTTCGATTATGGACTTTACTGACTAGTACAGCACAAGAACTAAAGCGGACTACTTTGTATTCTGAGCAAAAGCATCCACAACCTGCGAGGTACAATGTTCTTGCACTGTCCTGTATCAGAAGCCTTTCAGTTGTTTTGAACTAAAACTGTGGAATGATGTTCTGGCATATTTTCCAAGCTGAGAGGAAAATGTTATGAGGGAAAATGTAGGCTAGCACGTTACGTCAATGAGGGAAATATTAGGTGGCCAGTGATACTCTGTGGTCACAAAAATACATTTATTCTGAAAGTTTAATAACTCAAACAAGGGCAGGGAAAATGGGCCAAATACCGGGAGTCAACTAATGGCAAATATGGTTTAAAATCATGCGACTAGTACTGATGGCTGGGAGCATCTTGGAAAGTGGAAAACAGCACGGAAATTCACACCTCCTGTACGAGAAGATGCAGGAATTAATGATTAGGCTGTTCTTAACGTATTAATAGATCGAATGATACCTCCACCCAAATGATGCACGGGATATCAGGAGATACAGTGAGGCTATGGGGGGATGGGGCCATGTACTTTACAAGATGGTGGCTCTGAGAAGGTCTGGACAAATTAAAAATTTTATCAAGTAAACATTAGCACTGAAAGATTTCACAATGCAACACAACTCCAGTTATTCTGGCAATGGGATGGCTTTTCCTTATGGACTGTTGTTGCTGGGGGAGAAGGAGATGTGGAGACAAGGATGTCTCAGTGGGAAGGGATGTATGGAAGGAAAGAAGGATTGGGAAACTGATGGCACTTTCACAGTGACACCAACCTGGATTATTTACTTGAGCAAGCCTTTCATGGTCCTCAGAGGGCTTCCCTGGGGTACGTCCTTCCTGAGCAAGGGCTTCTAGGCTCCTTTGGTGTGTCTGTCGTGTGGTCTGGGACCGTTGGCCCTGAAGTAGAGGGGTTAAGCACAGAAGACCTACTCTGGTGCGAATCACAGGAGAATAACGGGCCAACCTCTGCCCAGCTGCCCGTAGATGCTCACTGACCAGGGCTGAGGGGGCAGAGCCAGGCTGCAGTGTCGCCAAATCATCAGCCACGTCCTGAATGTGGATTAGATTCCTCAGGGGGAGTAAACTGGGATACAGGATGTGAAAGGGTGTAGAATGAGGCTCAAGGCAGGGATGTGCCAATGCATCCTCCTGCATCTAAGGGATGCAGGAACTTTAAGATCCTTGCCAGAAATTCCTGGTGTTGGTAAATAAATTTGAGTTAAAGTTTAGATTTTTCCCAAGCAAAATTGGTGGGAGGCCTCCATTTATGACTATATATATATATATATATATATATATATATATATATATATATATATATATATATATATATATATATATATATATATATATATATGTGTGTGTGTGTGTGTGTGTGTGTGTGTGTGTGTGTGTGTGTGTGTGTGTGTATGTGCATGCTTGTGTGCACTGAGTAAGTAGGAATTTGTGTACACGCTTGTGACACAAGATCACTTGCGATGTTTAGCAACTCTTGCAGGTAGAAGAATGTGACCTGGACATCTGATAATTCAGCATTTCTTGTACACCAACCTTTGGGATTTCGAAGCATCATCAACAAGTGTCTTGGTGGAGCTTCCCATCCCTGTTCAAGATAGAATTTTCTGGAAGCCTGGGGTCGGATTTCAGGGTGTGTGAAACGTAAGTGTTTATTACTTTGTGCGTTGTGGAAATTGCTAAGTGCGAAGGGCTCTTGTGAAGCTTTATTCATTCCTTTGTGAAAAGTCAGAGCAGTTAGACGCATTGGAACGCTCAGGAATAGGGATTCCCTTTCTGCTGGAAGAGTGAGTATTAAACTTTGAAATTACTAGCCTTTAAAAGTGTTAACACAGGCATGTTTATCATTTTAGTGATTTATCTTTCATGTCGTTTTTATAAGAACTGTTTTGACATGTATTCGTGGTGTTGTTAAAGTTAAGTATACCTTAGTTTTACCAGACCACTGAGCTGATTAACAGCTCTCCTAGGGCTGGTCCGTGGTGTTGTGATAGTATCACAGACCGTTTTGATTTTGTTGTTAATAAGGGATATTTCTTCCTTGGCAGATGTTTCAATGGAGCCATGATTAGGCTGGAATAGCCATGCATAGGCACAGATGTGCATGTAATGTAGCCATTATGGGGAGTGGTCATTTAAAAGGAACTATGATTAAGGATTACCTGGGTTAGGGAGTGAAATGAGGAAGAATCCCAATTATAATTTTGGTATTTGCTGACATGTTTTTGTTGGGGAAGATATTCATTTATCATCTACATTCTTTTTGGTTCTTTTAGCAATTTTCTTAGTTATCATGCTTTTAACTTATATGTTAGCTTCACATAATAAACTATTTTTTGTAAGATGGGTTTGATTTCCACACCTTAGAAATAGGAACAGGAGTCTGAGAGAGAGAGAGAGAGAGAGAGAGAGAGAGAGAGAGAGAGAGAGAGAGAGAGAGAGAGAGAGAGAGAGAGAGAGAGAGAGATCTTGAAGGCAGTTACAGTCGGTTACCAACGTTTGCAACTTTTTCGAAGTTAGTTGCAAAACAAAGTAGTGTGGGTTTTTTCCATACAACAAAATGGTGGCAGCTTTCGTGCCTGAATCCACGCCGAAGAGAGAGTATGAATGATGTATTCTGTAGAGATAGATATACAAACAGGGATATGTGTAGTAAAAAGGCGCTATCTGGGGTGAAACGTGAGGCATCTGGTACTTTGGAGATTTGGGGAAAATTTCTTGGGCCTGCATTTTTTTATCCCAGGAGGCAACTTGCTTGGCGAGCGCGGGTTTGTGAGCAGGCATAAGAAGTGATGTGCTACTGTGGAGTTTGTGAATAATTACAGGTTAAGGGGATAATAGCGTTTGGTTTTTTTTTAGTTTTGTTTTGCGTTCGAGCATATTGTGCAAGTTTTCATATTACATGAGTTTAGGGTCGGGGAGAGTTTTTACAGGGATGTGGAGTAGTTCGTGTAGAATCCAAAAAGAGAAATTATTGAAAATGGCCCTCAGGGGCACAGGCAATAAGACATTGATTCACAGGGTACCAACTTCCATGTCACCAATTCAACCTTTTGCAGGGTTGGTGAATGGGGTTTGCAGACAGCTGGTCGAGACTTTTATTGAGAGTATTTAAAATCACTCGAATACAAAGAAAATCACAGATGAGACCGATGCCTTAAATGAGGCAAAAGGATTTCTTGCTTTTGAGGTGGGGAACATTGGAAACGCTGTCGTAGCTTTGGATTTAAGAAATGCCAGACTTGGGATGACCTGAAGGTTTTTCTTAGAAGTACTTATGGAGCAGATGAATGTGGTGATTTGGTTCGAGATATGAGAGCATTCTAGAAGATCAGGAAGGGGCAGAGTTCTATGGTAGAATTTAGCTCGCAGTTGTTTGATGCAGCTTCGAATTTTGTGGAGAAATTGAAAGGCTCGGGGTGGGTACGGGGCGATTCTATATCGTTAGAGAATTTTCAGAAGTTGCAGCATATAAATATGCAAATCCCTTGGACTCCCTCCCTTTCCCGGACCTATGTATTTCAAGGGACTCGGAGGGTTTCCATACCAGTATATACAAAATGAGTACCTTTACTAAGTTGGGTACTAATTTTTACAGTGCTTGTCATTTTAATTTTAAATTAAATGCTATTTTTACACTCCTCCACTGAGCACTTCCTCTAGCTTCGTCTTGGCAAGGCTTCCACAGTGAAACTGAGTTCGTGACAGGTTTTTTTTAAAAACAATTGTTTTCCTCTAAAACATATTTACAGAATTTTGAGAAAGTTGTTGGATATGAATTTTAGCGAACCACGTGTCATTTAAGATGTTCCCAAACTTGACATCTACGCTAAATTTCCCTTCCTGTTCAACTATGATTTCCGCAAAAAAAGTTATAGAGATCATTAGCAAAGAATTCCCGTTTGCAAATATTAAACTTATTCCGAAAAACCCTTTAACGCTCGGGTCTCTTTTCAGGTCTAAGGATAGACTGTGCCCTCCAACATCTAATATCATTTGTCAATATACTTGTCCCAAGTGCGAGCTGGGAACCTACGTTAGATGTACGAGACGGCTACTGAAAGTCCGTGTCTGTAGTCATCAGGGCGTCGGTTATAAGACGGGATGCAGATTGTCCAGGTCTGAATTATCAAATATAAGAAATCACCCTGCAACCTGCGAAACGCAGATTGATATGAGAAACTTCGAAATAACAGCCTCAGCCCAACACGATTAGGACGAGGTTACGACTCTAAAGTCAATTTTCATTAAAGCACTCGTTCCCTCGTTAAATGCCCAGACGTCTTCCACACCTTTGCTTATTTTGTAATTCCTCTGCTGTTCCGTTTACTTTCGACTAGTTTTACCTTTTTATGTTTAGTCACTTTTTAGCCATAAACTGGGTAGGTTTGTTTTAAGATATTTCAAGAAATGTAATTTTTTAAAAAATTATCTTTATAATTAAGAAACGCAGATTTGTGCGAAACGCAGATTGATATGAGAAACTTGACGTCGAGGTTACGACTTTTTTATTAAACAAAGTTATGTGTCATTGCAGCTTTGCAAAGGTTTGCAATGGATTATAGTGTCCTTTTTTTATTAAACAAAATGTGTCATTGCCGTCAATGGCCACAATAAAAGCTGTTGATTGTCCGTGTCTCTCCATCTGCCGTTGGTCTCCGTATATTAGGCCTCTGCCTTCATTATCGTCGTATATATATATATATATATATATATATATATATATATATATATATATATATATATATATATATATATATATATATATATATATATATATATATATATATATATCAATAAGATTTAAGACTTGAGTCCGTTCACAAGTGGGAATTATGAGGCGTCTTAACTTCTCTTTAGTAACGATGAAACCCTGTATATTTTCTCTGAAAAGCAACATGAATCGCTACCAAATGAGGTTATAAACATCAAAAAAAACGTCCCACTACAATTCAAATAAAAAAATAAAGGCGTAAATATTAGTGAGATTCTGAGTGAAAAAACCTCGAGTAACCAAAATGTCAAAAAGGCTCAAACAAAAAGCGTCGAAAGGTCGACCCCCTTTTAAATTTTTCGCGCATTAACTTAACCTTTTGGACATCATTTGCATTTATATTAAATTCCCATATGGTGGCCATAAAGCAAAAATACTTTACAAGCTTATTTTCTCTTCAGTGTCAATAATCTTTTGTTTATAACTGGTTTCCCTTACTCACTCGCAGGACGTGAAGCAGGGAGGGGCGGTGAAATAATAAGAGGAGCTGGACAAAAAGGGAAAGAAATTCAGGATGAGAGAGAGAGAGAGAGAGAGAGAGAGAGAGAGAGAGAGAGAGATGGAAATATATGAGATGGATAATATATGATACATAATACATACACACACACATATATATATGTATACATATATATATATATATATATATATATATATATATATATATATATATATATACATACATATATATTTGTGTATATATATTTTTATAAGTATTCTGCTGTTCGCCCCCTCTGCATTATTTTAGTAGGAATATTATTCTAACGAAGACAGGACAGCGTCTCTGTCGAAGCTAGAAGAACGCGGGCAGGGAGTAGACTGTGTTTTCAAAAAAGTAATGTCCTTTAGTAGCGGATAGGTTAGCATTGGGGACCTACCCCACAGGGAGGGTTTTACCAAGTCGCCTCTGGTGAAGGTAGTCTCAAGCTTCCTTTTCCCTTGTTTTATGCATCCGGCGAGGTTTTGTCAATTTTTCAGGCTGCCGGAGGCTACATACAAGTGTTACTGACGGGACAACAGTCCCCTGACCTGACCCACGAAAGGAGAGAGAGACCAACTGTTGTAAAAAGAGCATGCATCCATGCTCCAAGCAACTCTGTCCTTTGTTCTTTTCCTGTCTGTTGTTTTTACTAAGTGAACAGACGATACGCGTGGTTCGAGAATTCCGATCGTCAGTTGCACTGTGCAAGCAACCCATGTAACTGGTAAGTCTGGAATTGACAAGTATCGCTGATTGCTGGGAACTCTTCCTCTGTACTTATTTTCCATTTTTTCCCTTCCGCCACCATTTACTGGGGAACCTGGTATAACCGTATTTCTTTTATGAAGTCTAGTTTATGAATAATGAACACTGCCTAGTGAAATTGCATAAGCTATTCCCGTGCAGTAAGTAGGAATTAGGGAAAGTCGAGGGTAAGTAAAAATTCAGGAAAGCCTTGGATCCTGATATCACCATTGTCTGGAAGAAGAATAGCTTTTACCAATACTAAACTTGCGTACGCGTACGGTAGCTGATAGAGTAAGAACACCACTGCGTTATTCTTCACTGAAGCGGGGAAAGTTAACTGTGTCCGACGTCGACTAAGTGGTTCATGTAATTTCCCTCGCTATCACAGCACATTTTTTCTTTGTTAGGACTAGGTGGGTAACGAAGGGGTTTGATGTAATTTACTTGTTACAGAATTAATCCAATTATTCACTACGTAGTCCCGACTGGCGACCTAATCCAATTAAGTAGTTGTCTGTCTTTTGGGGGTAACTTTTAGCTTCAATTGACAGTTTAAGTGCGTCTTCAGCAGAGCATGGCTACATAAATTATAATAATTAATTAAAAAACTCATTAGCCATAGCCCACACGTAACAATATACATGTATGTATGTCTATATACATATGTGTATGTGCTATGTATATATGTACTTATATTTATATATGCATACATACACACATGCACACACACATATACAATATATATATATATATATATATATATATATATATATATATATATATATATATATAGAGAGAGAGAGAGAGAGAGAGAGAGAGAGAGAGAGAGAGAGAGAGAGAGAGAGAGAGAGAGAAAATCAACTAAGTAAACAAACACATCTAGAGCTGCGTATATGCATACGCAAAGATACACAATATGTATATTATGACCTCCTTGTTAACATGGACGACTGCTATAACTTCCTGTCCGAGGAAACGCGCGAGAAGTGAAGAGCTTAATAATATGATTTCCGTAGATTTGTTTGTGTTTGTTCTTTTTGGAATGTTACTTGACCGAGATATTCTGACACAGGATTAGATTACATGAACATATATTTGCACGAGCACTTCAACATAATTGCAGTTGTTCGCTGTTAACATTGTGCAATATTACACGCTGCAACTATTGAGCGAGTCATAGAGGCCCACCTGGATGGGATTTGTTATTATTATTATTATTATTATTATTATTATTATTATTATTATTATTTATTATTCACCAAACATCTATCAGTGAAAGGTTGCTGGACTCATTCCTTTGTCCACCTTGATGGCAATCCACCTTAGTCGACTAACTGCCAAGTATACATTCCCTACATGGGTGAGAGAAACGTCTCTGAATCGTTCGCTCGGATATCAAACAAAGAACCACTAGCTGGTGAGGCGGATGTCCTAACCACTGGATTATGAGTAATTTTATAAACATGCATTATCATTATTCATCATATAGTGTATACATTCTCAAGTCCTATAGTCCAAGAGTCAGGGCAGGGTTTATTTACCCGAGGAGACCAAAAGGTTTGAGGACATATTTTGTTCCCTCCTTAAGAGTTGTTGAGCCCGATCCTTTGTAAAATCACTTAAATGTTTAACCCTGTTTTGGCATGTCTACTAATTCTTCAGTTGTGTTGGATTCCAGGTACATATTTTTTCCTTTCTAATCCCCATCTGTCATATATACAAGCTTTCTTTGTAAACTTATTTTTATATTTCTTCAGTCTGCTAAGTAAAGGACAAGAAGTCGAAAGGCCTTGCAATACTCCATAGTTTCCCTTTCCTTCGTGGATTTTGTCTATATATATATATATATATATATATATATATATATATATATATATATATATGCAATGTATGAGTGTATGTATGTGTGTGTATTGATAAACAGGCAACGACTTATCAAATGTTAATCATTGTTTCAGGTCCTCATCGTTAAAACTAGAATGAGAGCCGGAAAGAAAATCTGTACCATCCACGTAGAAAACATTCAAGGACCTATCTTGGACTTACTCAATTCACCTTGGAATAAAATACTGGATACATCTTTCGTAGGACTGAACGACTTCAGAGACTCAAAATGCAACTTTTTCCGCAGATCCCTTCCAGAAGAGTGTAACTCATGCAAATATGGTTATCATAGATTACTGGAGTCCATAAAACGTTTAAATTCGAGACAAATGAAACAAGTGGATACACTTTACGAAAAGGTATTCTCACTGACACTTCTTCCAAGCCATCAACAGACACAAGAGTTTTTGAAAAAAGTTGTATATTTTATGGAATAAGAAGGAAAAAGGTGAACGGGAAAGGACTAGACTTGGCAAGTGTGAGACTGAAGATGCTGAGGAGAATATCATATATGCAGCAAACATTTTGAGAGACCGTGAGTCACTGCTGAAAATTGCAGATGCCGATCTTATTGCAAAGGAAGCATACTATCATCACTTCTGTCGCAAAATGATCCCAAAACGGCCCCATTACGAGGAATTGATATTACCAGGGCGGTAACCGACCATACATCACTAACAGACAATCAAGAAAATTAAGTATACCTTAGTTTAACCAGACCACTGAGGAGCTGATTAACAGCTCTCCTAGAGAGAGCTGGCAACAAGGATTAGACTTACTTTACGTGACCAAGAACCAATTGGTTAACTAGCAACGGGATCTACAGCTTATTGTGGAATCCGAACCACATTATAGCGAGAAATGAATTTCTATCACCAGAAATAAATTCCTCTAATTCTTCATTGGCCGGCCGGAGATTTGAACGCGGGCCCTGCAGAGTGCTAGCCGAGAACGCTACCTACCACTCTAACGAAGAACGGACAACAAAAATTGACTATTGTTCATTCCCAACACTGTGGGTATCTCACTGGAGAAGGAATTGAGGATCCTAAATATTCTGCCCAGAAGTTCAGTGCGAAACTGCAAAGTCACTTCAGTGGTAATTTAAAGACGAATAAATCAAGCAACCAACTAGGAAGTGATTTCATATTCCAGCCAGATTTCAGCCATCGATGCGGAGGCATTTAGAAATGATGACTCGTCTAAGATTACATCAGAGATTGCAGAGGGGCCACTGCATTTACGCAAACAAATTTTCACACAGCCAATATGTCCAAAACACGAGCAGCCTTTCAATGTTCAAGACAGTATATCAAGCGAGACTGAGATTCCGGATGATCTTGAAAAATTCTTCAGAGCCTTGCACAAAGAAGCATCTAAACCAATAAGCGAAAAAGTTGAGCTCCGTGTTGTGTCGTCCTCTGCACAAGATGGAAGATAAAAACCCCCAAAAAAATCTTCTCTTGGGTTTAGGAACCAAAAGTGTGACTGGTAGCAGAAAGATCACAGAAATCCTTAATGACTGTGGTCACAGTATTGGATATCACACCTCTGAAGAACTTGAGAGATCTTGGTTTTCTCTGATGGGGCAACCTGGAGTCAGACCAGAGAACCTGTCTAGACGACCTGGGCTTTTGACTGGGTAGCTTGGGATAATTCTGACTTCAACCTAGAAGTGTCGTCAGGAAAAAAAGGAGTCTGCACGATGCATTTCGAATTTGCTACCAAAACTTGGAAGACGCAGAGGATGGCTGTCAAAATACTCAGATAAGGAGTCTACAGAAAGATAGTGATAATTATGAGGAAGATGCATAGTATTATACTCTCACAGTGATTCTTTTTCATAATTTCCAGTTTGATTGGCAGTTATGATGGAGGTCTTAATATTGAAAGTAGTTATTTTTCTTATTGAAGATGTATCATGTTTTATGTGTATATTTACAGTATTTCTATAGTATATATAATGAAAAATTTTGCATTTTATTTTCAACAACTGATATCGATGTCACTGATCTTTATAATAGGTACTAATGAGCATCCGGTGCAGCATAAAAAACGAAAAGACCTAAGCTACGTGAAAAGGAAGTTAAGAGGGGTCAAGCAGTTATAATTTCCTCACAGACCGCATTTATAAAACCTAAGTACCAGGCGGCCCCCCCCCCGCCACCTTAAGGGGTTTGGGGGGATCACATTGCGGTTTGAACTTAGTTTCCAAAGGCCTATATGGATGCTCAATGCACGCGGACATCAAACGCAATTAGACGGAGCGGACAAAAAAATAATAAATAAATAAAAATAAAAAAATAAAAATAAAAAATAAAAAACGTAAACTGCATTTGCTTTTATTAGGGACTGGAGGATTACATTTCTGATTGAGCTCGATTTCTAAGACTCTAAATGAATCCTCACATAACAGATTGCTTATCAATTACAGCATTAGACTTAAGCATCTCGCTATTCCGACGTGAAGCGCCAGTGGCCTGAGATGCCATTTCACTACCTCGTTACCTTGACTGTAACGAGAATACCTCTCACCCAAACCTCCTTATGGTATCGAAACAAAAAGATTCTAAATGTTATTGAGAACATTTTGGGAAAAAAAAAAATCCAATTTGCCTAGGCTAGAAAAGGAGCTGTGGTCGATGGAATGGGGTCCGGTCATGTGCGCCTGCCGGCCATGTTGATGACGTCATAACAGACACGCCCACCACTGCAACAGGAAGGTTGTATCAATTGACAAAAGCTTCTAACACTCAGCTTATGTGGCTGTATTTCTGACTGTGCTCGTGTTGCTGTAAAGGATAGGGGAAAAAAGTAAAATATAAAAAGTGTGAAAAAGTGTTAACAGCGCTTCATCGGGATTTCTGCACAGAAACGCTAAGGAATAAAATATCTTTCTCTTTGAGGTTTTTGAGTATGAATATTTTTATGGAGCAGAGGTTGCCTCAGATAATTTTTTTTTAAAATAAGGGAAAAATAGAATTGGGGGAAAAAAGGGGGCCTTCATCCAGAAGTTGGAAAAAGACTCGCCTTTGATATAAATTAGGAGATTGAGAAGCAGAGGAAATGGAAGCATGAGGAGAATTCCAAAGCGTTCTATATTATCGTTAACGTCCCTGCATTCATAATGGGCATTAGCCAACCTGTGAGAAAAGGAACACCAAAGCCAAAAGAGAAGTAAAGTGACTCAAGGAGATGAAAGCAAGCTTATCGATGGCTGACCTGGTTATATTTAGAAAGCGATCAAAGCTTAATTACCGTTGTTAGTCTTAAAGTGCCCACAACTTAGAAGAATATTGCTGAAGTTCTCGGTATATTATTAAAATATACACAAGAAAAGAATATCCTAGCCATGGCTACAGCAAAAGATCTGAGGCACGTAAAATGAGCAAATATTCAGAAACGCCACAAACCGTTTTACCTTGGCACAGTGCAGGCAGGCCTGACAGCGACTTCTCATAACATTTGCAGAACGAGCTGCAAAAAGAACTGCATTTTACACACTACCTCTTTGTTTTCAAAACTGACAGTCACTAGTTAAGGCTAGAAACACCGCAGAGCCCTTGAACACCGCTCTACCTCACGAAGAAAAACTGACCAAAACTTAAAATTTGAGAACAGCTCCTTTCCGCCGTGTGATACCAAGGCCTCACTGGTGTCACGGGGCCACCTGGAACAAAAAGAACTCTTTTTTTTTTTTTTTGGAGACGTACGGGACACTGGATGAAATAATACCCACAGAAAAGAAATGAAAGGATCTACCCCATGGCATGGGATAAGGTAATTTTCGGAAGGGTAATGGGAACGGGATACTTCAACAGCCGAAATGCCTCAAATATGAAATACCATTGAAAAGTAGCAACAACAGTTTTGGTTATTCTGTGAAGTGAGATTTCACCTACACAAGTTAGAAGTAAATTCAAATATACTACTAAATGTAAGAGATTGAACTACATATTCTTAACACAGAATCAAATCATGAAATCACTGTTAAAAAAGTATTGAATTTAACCAAATTTATTTATTTATATATACTGTAAATATATATATATATATATATATATATATATATATATATATATATATATATATATACAGTATATCCCACTCATGCGAGGAAGTTAACTTGAACGCAAGGTAATAAATAATAAGGATCCCTCCGCAACCAAACCGCCCGCATAGATAAGAATCATAACCATAAAGGTTTTACAATGAAATGAAGTCGACATCAAAAGCTTAACAAGGAAGCCTCCAACCTGCCGAATTGCAGGCTGTAAATGATAAGCAAATTATCACTGGAGCAGAGGAGGACCGGCCTCTTTATTGCCTGCAGAGCTTTTAGACATTACCGAATACCCTCCTCATCTTGCAACGAAAGGTCATAAACTATAAAACGGGATGGAATGAGCAATGCATCGCTCTACTAAAACACCTGAAGGAGAGCTCTCCCGCCAGTGCACGCTCTGGACATCAAGTAAGGTCTCACACACACACACACACACACATACACAGTTCAGCTGTTAGTGCAAACCAATATATGGATGGATGTGTTCAGGAAACATTTGATTATGTACACGGATAAGCAGAAAAACGTAGTTTAACCCATCCAATACAATTTGTTTGTAGAAGCACTCGTATTATCCATCGCACTGATATCAGTGTACAAATTTTGAAGAGATACCAGTGTTTATAAAATTAATATTTAACTAGGTATAAACATACGCGAGTAACAATAATATACAATTATCACATTTTAATTAGCTAGAAAATTTACACAAGGAAAATTCATAAATCGCAAGCGCCTGATATACCTTAAGTAAGTGTAAGGAACGAGAACTTCTTGAGAGAGAGAGAGAGAGAGAGAGAGAGAGAGAGAGAGAGAGAGAGAGAGAGAGAGAGAGAGAGAGAGAGAGAGCCCTAGATTTTCAACCTGCGCAAAACTGTTGAAGTTCTTGCTTCCATTGTGATAGTTAAGACTCAAAGGAGAAGAGTTCAAAAGAGTTTAAGGAGAAGTGGGCGGAACTACGCCCACACGCCCATTCACTCCCGCCCTCGTTACGGACATCTTATCTGCGGAATGCATAATTGTTCTGCAGGAACCGTGATTTGAGGGTCTAAAGGAATCTCTTGAACACCTGACCCTCAAAAGACTTCCAAGGATTTACTCGCCTTTGTAAGAAGTATAATGATCACAAAAATGCATTTCTATTGGCGAGGCGATTTTAACATCAAGTGAAGGAAAAGGTTATTTCAGTACGTGAGTAAATCAGTGCCGAGATAATCTAGGAAGTTAGACGGAGTAATTATACTAATGATGTTGGGATAACGAACTTCGTGCGGAGTTCATGGATCCTATCAAGAATGATGACGGTATGTAGTAAGGTAAATAAAAAATACCTGTATACTGGGGAAATAAAGCACAAAGTTAAACATCAAGTAAAATCTAAAGGATGAGGAAATGAAACAGCACCATGTAAAGGCATGTGTACCTCGAATATTAAAGATACACCAGATTAAGAGCTCAGAAATAACACTGTCTTGAAACCTACAGGAAATCAAACTGTGTTCAGAGAAATGGAGCCATTTTTTTTCTCAATGTTGCAAAAGTCGTATACAGTTCACATCTAGGAATCACAGAGCAAAGCTGAGAGAAGTTAATATTCTACGGTACAGAGATAAGACTGTACAACAGAAAGATAGAAGTTTTCAAGGAACAAATATGGCTGAAACGGAACAGGAACCTTGGCTTGAATATGCGAATGACTGAGGACTGAAATAAAATCTAGGCTTCTGACAGAGCAAAAAAGGATTCTGAATGCATCCGCTCAAGGGTTAAAGCTCTTAAAACATACTATTACAATGGCAGCCAATTCGACTAAAGAAAATATGGAAAACACAGTTTAGAAGAGTTTTGGATTAAAAGTAATTCGGTTTGTTAGACAGTGTAACTCATTCTAGTTTTGGGACTCCTACCGGACTAAAATTGATGTTTCCGCCTTTATCATATATATCTCATACACACACACACACACATATATATATACATATATGTATGTATGTACACACACATGTATAGATATATATATAGATAGATATATATATATTGCCAGGAGAGTTAACTCTCTCAAGGCAACTCGCCTTTCAAGGATCAAGTAAAAGTCATATTGTTATATAACTGGCCAGCCTTCGCCAAAAAGAGAGAGGTGGGTGTATCTAACGGCATTTAACTGGCCAGCGGGCGTATCTCACTGAATTTAACTGGCTAGCCTTGCCCAAATAGACAGTTGCACGTACCCAGAATGCATCTGGAATCAAAAAGCAGGTAATCCTTGGAGCTAATAAATAGCCCCGCATTGCAGAGAGTCAGGGAGAGAACGAGAACGACGCCAAACGAGTCACATTTCTTGACTGAACTCCCTCAGAGTTACCTTCCCTTTGCGGCTGAATGCCCCAGTCCTAGTATCTTGAATCAAGTGCCAATAACCCCCCCCACTCCCCCTCCCCCGGTCCCTCCAGTGGTACTACTACAAGAGCCATCTCTTCCGAATTAAGGTACAGTAAGGAATTGAGGTTGTCCAGTCACTTCCCTTTCACTTCTCCCAAACGTCTCTGTTTCAAAGTGCAATTCTACATAGACCTGACCTGTCATAATAGACTCATGTCGTAAGTTTACTCAGCAGTGTTTCATGAAAAGAGGATTTCTGTCGCCCTCAGCAATAGCCTTTTATTTTCACTGTTACTGATAAGTCACCCAGCGATCGTATGCCTTCTCTACTGAAGAAAAGAGTGCTTGTCGCTGTGAATCGCTCTACCGCGACTGAATGCTTGTTGGTTGCACCTAGGAAATTCCCACTGCAACCTTATGAAGCGTGCCATTGAAGTGTATTTCCCGGCATCCAGTTAACGTCTATTATTCATTTTATGTGCTGCGGCAGGACATACAATCATGAAGCTACAAATGTCGCTTAATATCAAATTCACGCTACCTCAGGAATATCTCCGAAGGAGAATTATCACCGAAGGGGAATTTATATGAGTGATAAATGAATTGGAACCCATCGGGACACGAACCCTTGACATGGGCCTATTCAGTAACTCCAGTGGACGTTACCACTACGCCATCAAGAGAGGTATAAGTCATTCCGAGTCTGCTGTACTTTTTTCCGTCATTACTCCATGTCATGATAGTTCGTTGTTCGTGTCCTGATGGGTTGGTCTATTATTATATATATATATATATATATATATATATATATATATATATATATATATATATATATATATATATATATATATATATTTCCATACGATACAGACAATTTGGTATAGGCCTGAGCCAATGATGTCATTATGGTTTGTGTTACTATAATGAAAGTAAACTTAACTGTCCAATTCATAAGAAGCTGAACCAACCCCTCAGTTCTAATCTAAACTCATTCATTAATATTGCATGAGAATAGACGTCTTTTTTTGATAAGAAATATTTAGACTTTACTCTGTTACGCCTTTTTATTTCTTTCCTATTATTAAGTGAATTGCTGCGACAGTTTTCTTTTAAGTGACAAAACACTTTCCTTTACGGCTAACTTGAATTCGTGATAAGTATTCTTTATATTGGTTTTAGGGTCGTTTTTAACAGAACATAATATATTACAACTCATTACCTTTACAATGACATCAAATTCCTTATCGTAGAATGAAATATAAAGTTACACGGATCATTAGCAAAAATTATCACTATGCACGTCCGTACGCATCTATAAACTCGGTCAATTCGTACCCTTGGTAATAACGTAATCGTGAATCAAACAAAATCTCTCCCTCCTTGGAGGAATGTTCGGCAACCGGTTATTAATTGTTTTGAATAAATACCCCTTGATAAAAGATAGAAATGAATATATATCATTCTAATACATAACCATAAACAATAATTTTATTTTCCTAAATGAAGGGAATACTATTCCTTACTGTGTACGACTACATCAGCAAACGGTACGAATTGTCGTGTTGTGTAAGCCGTGAATGCTTCGACATTCGTCGAAGTGCAGCAGTTGCCATTTTTTTTTTTATTAAATCCCTATTTGCATCGTATACATTTAGCCTCCACAAACGTAGATTCTGCAAGTGCCTTTCGGAAAAGATTTCCAAACGTAATGATCTGCATTCCTGTAAAGTTTTAATCAAGAATTTTCATTCATTATCTTCCAGGTAATCAGTACCAAGCAACGTGACAAGAGACTCATCTTACGTGTGCAGTGAAGTGTTTTGCCAATTCGCACGATAGTTAACTCCAACTATCAACGGCCGGAGTGTCCTAGCGTGATATTTCGATTATTCCGGACCTCATTTAAACAAAATACATCACCGTAACGTCACGAGGCAGTCACTATGGCGAATTCCGAAGGTAAAACGAAGAAGAAACTAACGAATTAATAAGGAAATTCGCATCTGTCACGCTACCTTAGTCTCGGGGTTTGCAGTGGAAGGAGTTTTAAGACGTCGCCAGAAAAGTTGGAGCTTTCCACCCAAGCTACTCGTGACTCTCAGAACGTTACTGAAGAAAAGGTGGAGTAAAAATGAAAATTTCATTTGTTTTGTCTGTGTTTGTATGTCTGTCACGGGGTAGGGGTTTGATTTTGAGGTATGAACCTTCCTGGGGTGACATAGAAGCCATGTGCATAATTTTTCTGAGTCCGTCAAGCAGTTCGGATTTCTGAAGCAGACAAACAAATATACAAACATTGACTTTTATATATATATATATATATATATATATATATATATATATATATATATATATATATATATATATATATATATTATATATTATATATATATATATATTTATATATATATATATATATATCTATATATATATATATATATATATTATAATGTGTGTGTGTGTGAGCAGAAAAGGGAGAGTGTAACACTAGTGAAGTTTTATATATAAACGACAGAACATTATGATTTATATTCTTTCCTGAAAACCAGAACCACCGTGTTAATGTAGCCTGACTTCTCTTTTTATTAGTCTTGAAATCTACCTGTCTCGGCATATTCACTGCCATTCATTTCCCTGAAATGAACCTATATCATTACAGAATCCATGTTTTGAAGGATTAAAGCAACGATGCATTATACTTTAGAAATACCACTGTTTGCGTATGACTTTCGTTTCAGTACCTATCTTAAAGTGATAAATTTATACACAAAAGTGAGATTGACGTTTTGCTAAATTTTTATTCATCAATTTATGATGTATTGCGTCAATTTTGGATGGGATTCGCGTAGATAAATAAAAAAAAAAAGCCTTTTGCCTCTAAAGTATCGAAGAATCATTGTTTGTGCAACGCGGCAAAGGTGATTGGTGAAATTCTGTTATTAATTGATCTTCCCCATTTTCTGTTACAAGAGGTCGCGGGTCGTCTAATTCAGTTTTTTTTTAGACATTAACATTGTTAACTGTATTTAGGCCTGGTTGTTCCTGAATTCCCATCGTTGTGTATTTAACAGTTCACGCCAAGATTGATTATCCGGTAAATTATGAAATTGTCACTATAAAGGCGATGCTATAAAAACACACTTGCATATGTGTGTGTGTATATATATATATATAATATATATATATATATATATATATATATATATATATATATATATATATATATATATATATATATATATATATATATATATATATATATATGACATTTTTTATCACACCGTGATTTATATACAATCATGAAGCTACAAATGTCGCTTAATGTCAAATCCACGCTACCTCGGGAAAATCCCCGATCGGGAATTATCACCGAAGGGGAATTTATAAGTGATAAGTGGACGGGCACTGCCGAGTCTCGATCCCACGACACAGACGCGCCATCCAGCAACTCCAGTCGACGTTACCACTGATTCCCCATCGGGGATATTCCCGAGGTAGCGTGGATTTGATATTAAGCGACATGATATATATATATATATATATATATATATATATATATATATATATATATATATATATATATATATATATAATTAGAGAAAAAACTGTGCGAGCAGCGTATCGATTCATCTTTTACATATATTACAAAATTCATCTGCTTCCTGCGGGGAATTCCCACGTCTCTTGAATATTAAGGTCCCACTACATTCTAGAGTTCTCTTACCTCCTTCCTTCCGAGACTTCCACATCAATTATTCAGTTCGTCAACCCATCTTCTCCCCGCCTGCCAACTTCATCAGACCTTCAGAAATCCGAAGTATTCTTCTTTACCAACATCCCGATACTGCTAACATATCTTCCAGTATCACATCACCTACGCACGCCATGTCAGTTCTTGATGCTTTTTTCCTTCATTCACGTTCACTCACCGTGTAATATTCTGTTACGTGGCTTCCTTCCACCTACTCCTATGCCGTTGCTTTTCATCCTGATATAAGCAACTTTACTGTCCGTCGCAAATCAACGGTGTGTCACAGAATCTCATCAATTATTTCAACCTTCCTACAAGGCCTCTTCTCTCTTTCTTAACAGTCACGAAGACGGCTTTACACTTTATGCTTTATCTGACTTTACCTCTGGACCAGATTCTTCAAACAAACTTCGCATCCACTTGCTAAAGTTATTAAAGCCTTTTGCAAAGTTATTAAAGCCTTTTGCAAACTCCAGTTTACCTTTAATCCTTAACACAATCCACAATGAGTATTTATCGGTTATTTCAGTCTTATACAGCTTAATAATATGCTATATACAATGATTTACTATACTATCAAACAACGTGCACAATTTTCCTCATATTCTGTTTGCATATTCTCTTACCTACCTCACTTTGTTCATTTCCCTTTTCACGAAATTTAAGACAAAATTAATAAGATGAGAGAGGGTCTACATTGGAGTAATGAAACAAACTTAGAAGCAACAGAAACGATGAGGGCAGAATATGTACAAAAAAAAGATAACGTGACGCCAGCTGGAGAAAGGATTACTGAAGTCGAGTATTTCAAATATTTAGAAATAACGATATCCAATACAGGTTTCTTTTCCGGTGGTAATGAGTGACAGACTAAAGAGGCAAAACATATAACTGACAGGCTGAATAAGATCTGGAAATCAAGTAGACTGATATCGCATACTATACACTAGTCAAGTATGATCTGTACTACTGATACGGACGGACTTGTATCATGGTATGGCAAAATGTCTAAAAGATTTTGCTCGTATGAGAATAAACCTCTACGAAGATTTCTGAAGGTGTGATGGCACATCGACCTAAGGGAGGATATTAGAAAAGGAAATTATGGAAGTTTCGTTTGCTGAAGAAATAAAGACGAATGGGTGTCAGAGTTAAGTATATCTTAGTTTAACCACACCACCTCTGCAGACCACTGAGCTGGTTAACAGCTCTCCTAGGGCTGGCCCGAAGGATTAGATTTATTTTACGTGGCTAAGAACCAACTGGTTACCTAGCAACGGGACCTACAGCTTATTGTGGAATCCGAACCACATTGTGACGAGAAATGAATTTCATAAATGGCTTGGACATGGCCTTCGCATCATCCGTAGGAGAACGATGCATGATACGGTCAGCTGGGGTCCTCGGGGCACCAGAAGCGCTGCTCGAAAACTAGACGGGAGACAAGTGATGAGTGGATTGATTATCTTTGTAACTGGAAGCACAGGAAAGACCCGAGTGATGTAGTTTCAACAAGACCCTTTCCATCTCGCGGCGTTGGGGGGTGATACTGGAGGTCAATTTGTTATAAATTCTCCTTCTTCCATTTACTTTTCAAGAGGAAAAATGTTTAAAAAAAAATTTTCCCAAAACATTTCCCTGCTTTTCTTTTTTTCTCTTCTTACCAGATTCGTCCTACGTTCCCACTTTAGCCCATTCTCAGCCAAAAACATCATTCCCTTGGGTGCCAAGGACCGTCCTTACCCTTCATCATTCAAAATCCTCATTAGCCTAGGTCCAAATTTCAAAAATGGGCCTTTTTAAAAGTGGAGAGCTCGGCATTTTTTAGTAGAATTTGTTATTCAACTGTTTTTACATAATTTCAGGGTGCTGAATCCAAATCTGGTGGAAAAAATTCTCTATTTTTTGTTTTAACCCGTGAGAGCCAAAAGAAAATGGCGGCTGATTGAGGGGTAGAATTTTCATTCCAACTGGCATTAGAGGAACACTGTCGAAACTAAATGCCGTGTCTATATATATCTATACACAGTGAACACTCATTTTAGCATTTTTTTTTAGTACTTCTAGTGCATTCGAATGATTTTACTGATTTTTGCAGTGCATAACTGAAAAGATTTATGATAACCTAATAATAATTAAATAATTTTCTTTTCTTGCAGATTTACTGTGATGCGTATTAGCTGAAGACCTATATGATGGAAGCTATTGCCAATATAAAAAGGGGGTCAGATGAGATAGACATTGAAAAGTGTTTGATTTGTCAGACTGAAAATCGTGAAAAACTGAGGTCTTGCACACCACAAGGCATCAACGCTGTGAAGGAAGCAGCATAAGAGAGATCTTAAAGAAAGGATGCTAAAAACAGGAACACTATTGACACAGTGTTGGACTGTGCTGTTACAGAAGCATCGTGGCACAAAAGGAATGCTACTCATGGTCTCCAAGCAAAACCTTAATCAGTAGACTGAGTGCATCCAAATCACAACTTGTGAATCAAGTCAACCTCACCAAGATCAGAAATGCCTTAGAAGTAACAATAAACTAATTGACTGGGACAAACGTCTGTTTTGTCAAGAAACTACCGATGACCCACTTCATTCTGTTATGTCTTTTAACATTAGCAACACAATTACTGAGGCAGTACGGTCTGGCCATAAACTCTCTGTGGTGTTGGCTGGGGTTAGTGATCTTATTGCAGCTGAGGCAAAGTATCACTTAAAGTGTTACTCTAAATTTAAGCGAGATACTTCTGATGTACAAAATACAGTGGAAAGGGATGGGTTTGCTTTTGGCTGGTCATGTGCTCAGCTTCGGGAGAGGGCTGCTAGGGGACATGATTTACACTTGAATGATGTCCGGGACTTTTACTGCGATTTATGTAAAGAAGCGCAGGAAGTGGCGCCTAGGTCATTCATGAGCTGCAGAAGTACATTCAACGTAAGGCTATAAGACAGAAAATGGAGCTGAACAGGAATAAGGGACTGTTAGTACCAAAATAATCTGCGCATATCCCAGTCACAACCTTGCTTTTCCAACAGGATGAGCAAAGCTATGCCATTCCGGTTTATAAGTAAGGGGATGACATTTTCCTGTCTCTGGTGCATGTGGCTCTTAAGCTTAGGTCAGACACTTTGTGCCACTCACAGTACAAAAGTTGTAAAGTCTCCAAAGAGGCTGCAGTGTCTTGCATCCCAGAAAGTGTGTATATGTTTTTGACACTGTTGTTTGGTGGGGATGTTGTTCTCAGTACTAGTGTGGAAAGTGAATACTATGTAGATAATGAGTGACATTTTTGAAGACAAAATATTATCAGTAGGGCAAGATCTTGTGTGCAATACAACTAGGGGTCACCAGTACATTACATCAAGCAACACAGTCTAAAGTTTTATTAGAGCTATTCCGTAAGGCTGGACGTACGATTAGTTATAAGCATGTTTTACAGATCAATACAGCTTCATGAGACTCAACATTACATTCATTAGACTTGGATAGTGGAGCAGTAATTCCAGACAGTATAGTATCTGATAGGTTTGTACATTTTTCAACTGACAATACTGACATATTGGATGCTAGTCTTGATGGGAAAGACACATTTCATGCCACGCAGGTAGCTGCCTGGCAGCGAGATCCCCCTTCCAGAAATGAAATGCTTGGTATTCTAAAGTCTTCTACAAAGAAACTGATCGTTCAAGACATGATCAATGCTATCATTCCCCCTGAGAAGCCAGTTAAATCACCAGAACCTAAGTTTGAAAATAATGTTGAGCTGGGCTGGTTTTTAAATGATGCCTCACCAGGCCAGCAGGATGTTTATGCCACTGCAAAAGATATGGCCTTCCTCTTGCAAAGGGGAGCAGAAAATTCTAAGCATGGCTGGAGCATGTACAATCAGAACACTAGTGACTGCAATGTGGAGGTAACAACTGTTGGGTACATGCCAATAGTGTTCAGTCCAGCTCATGAGTACCAAACACTGAACACAGTACTTAAGCAGTGTAAATACATTTCAGAGAAATTTTGTCAAAAATGTGTTGTGATTACTGTTGATGAACAGTTATATTCCAGGTTAATTGAGTTAAAATGGTCCCAGGATTACTTTTTTAATTCCCAGACTAAGGGGCTTACATATATCTATGAATTTTATGAAAGTTTTAGGCCAACAATTCCAATCTTCAGGCCTTCTTAAACTGTGGACTGCAAGCGATTTGCTTGGTGAAAAGACACCTGGAAAGGTCTTGGCAGGGAAGGATTATGAGAAAGGTATGAAGGCCCATAAGATAACATTTCAAGCAATGTGCAAAATTCTGATGCCACATCTCCTTCAGTTCCTAGAGAAGCATAACAGTGAGTTAAAGGAGAAAGTTGAAAATGCAAACAATGAAGAGTCAGATGAAAATCTTATATACTCTTAATAACTGAATTACTCCAAGATGCTACAGAGGCTTTTGAGAATTTCAAGAGTCAGAATCCTAATCGTGCTTTATGGTTCATCTATTTGCATATGGTCAGTATTCTTTTGCATTTTACTTGGGCAGATAGAGATGGGATCGAGGATCTACATCTGAGTTTCTTCAAGACGATGGTACCACATTTTCATCTTTTGGTCACATCAATTATGCAAAATATGGAACTATTTGCTTTACTCAAATGCACATGCTTCCTCCAGAGGTAGAAAAAGAGTTTAAGAATGGGATTTTTTTAGTAAAAATAGGAAAAAGCAAATTCAACCAGGTGTCTCCTGATCAGAGTCTTGTATTTCGTGAAAAATATCCTTTAATATCCTGACCAAGGGATGGGGAAAGTTAAGATTTTGATTTATCCGTAAGAGGTTTATAAAAATAGATTTTTAATCCCGTTTAACAATCCGTATGCTTTATTATCAAATTTCTTCCCTTTGACCATCATAAAGAATTTCTGTTCTTGTTTTCCTGATTTAGTGCATTGTTTCCCCATTTCTTAAGTTTTCTTAAATTGTTCATTGATAATTTGGACATAGGATACGTGTGAAGTTGAATATTTTGATTTAGCTGGAACAGGTTACAGTACTAGCAAAAATAGATTCTTAAGCTAGTTTTCTAGTCTATAAGCTTTGCTACCAAATTGCACTTCAATAGAATTTTGTTTTAATGTCTTTGTACACAGTTTCCCCATTGTATTCCATTAAAATGTACATTAGTAGATTGGTCGCAGGATGCTAAATGTTTACAATTTTGATTTAGCTATCAAATTGCACTTAAATATAATTATCATAAAGGATATTCAGCTTTGTTTTATTGCCCCTGCGCACTGTTTTCCGATTATATTCCGATAAAATGTTCATTAATAGACTGGACACAGGATGCAAAATGTTGAAACTGTATTTAGCTGTGATAGGTTAATAAGAAAAAAGAAAATGTTATCCACCAGATTTGGATTCAGCACCCTCAAATTAGGTATAATCAGCTGGATAACAAATTCTACTGTGAAATGGTGACCCCAGCCGACTTTTTCCCATATCGACTCCAGACTACATCAGTTCCTACCAAATCTGTATCTTTAATAATAAACTGTTCTTGTATTTTTCTATCAAACGCACGTATCAATTACTTCTATGGCTTCATTCAAGTAATGATCAATGATACCTAAAGGTACTTCTCTTAGCATTACATTCGTCAACTCTTCAATCTCCTGTTTACAAAACATGATCGACCCAAATCCTATTCTTCAAAACTGCTTCTTTGCAAGTATGATTATAATTCTTTTCAAACCGCATTGCTAATAACCAAGCTAGCACCTGAACCTTTCCAAAAGATGACCTACATTCCTCGATTTTTAAACACACTCTAAATACTTGACATTATCAACTGACTACTTCTATTAAGGTTTCATTAAAGTCCCAAAGAGTTTTGCTGATGCCGAATCATGATCAAATCCGGTTACAAACTGGTTTTATTTCTTTCAGCCAGCTGAAGGATTGTTGAAGTTTATTTAATTAAAAACGCTCTGCAACATTTTCTGTAACAAGTTTCCCGCGCACAAACTCGATAAAATCCACACAGCCGCGTTCCCGTCGAGCTCAAACTGCATCAGAACAGCCCAGTGATTTCGTTTCACCCTCAGGCAGATGCCACGTACACTTCGCGTATGAAAGTTGCCAGACGTCACTGGAAAGAAATTACTATCACGGTGGCGGCATTAAGAGTGTAAATCGTACCCCCATCAAAGAGGTTATGGTTTTAATTCAGTCTGTCTGTACTTTTGCCTGTTTGTTAGCATATTTTCTTTAAGGAAAATATTGAGATAGGTTTGTGCCAACTAGAGATTAGAGTTTGGAGACAGGAAAAAGGCTTTCAAGGTAAAGGGATTTTTAGGGAAGGATTTGGTAAATTTTGGTGATACAATTTGGTATTTAGTTTGAAACAGGCAAAAAGTGGTTGGATTCTGAAAGAGAGAGGAATGTAAGTTTCTTGACGAAGAGAGACCTTTAGTGTGATGGATATATATATATATATATATATATATATATATATATATATATATATATATATATATATATATATATATATATATATATATATATAATAAACAGAAAACTTAGTTCATCGCCTAAGCCGAAACGAATTATTTAATGTAGCTCTTCAGAAAGAAAATATTACAAAGGATTTTAGTTGAGGAAACGGTCTAAAAAAAAAAAAAAAAAAAAAAAAAAAAAAAAAAGGGCTGGCGTGACCCTTTTGAATATTTTGGCGCCATGTGCGGGGTCCATCCCGGTCTCCTGTTTCTTGAAAGCAACTTGTTTCATTTTATAGAAAAGATTAACTCCCTGAGAAAATCATGGAATTATATTAACTCCCTTTTGTCTTTACCTACCCATCAACTAACTTCTCTCTCTCTCTCTCTCTCTCTTTAAAACTGACACGACTTTCGGCATTACTCCCCTGACCTTTGCCCAAGTGAATTTAGGCTTGACGTTATAACGAACCCGTTCGCAATGGATATCACATAAACTGCGGGAAATTCTACAACATAAAAGTGTACACGGTCAGGAAATACAGTTTTGAAATGAAATATTCCATTCCAGAATATGATGCCCTCAAAAAATATCAGCAAAAAAAAAAACATTTACCCTTTTGTATGTATTTTTTGAATATAGAATGACCTCCATTCAACCGAAGTAAAAAACAGAACAGAACAGAGAAAAAAAGGTTTAGAGAAAGACAATAAAATCAACATAACGAACTCGTAACTCAACGAAATAGGCGCAGAGGGCGTCTTGGTTACAAATCTCTCACGTCAATCGCTTTGCCTACCCTTTTTTCCCCTTCCCACTTTTCTTCCCCCGGCTTCCAATGTCCTTAAACATCTACTTCAGCGCTGACAGGCACTTGGGTCATAAGGTCAGGCCATCCTGACGCCGAATGCGACGGAAGAGACAGGCGCCGGGACGTTGGGGATGTGGTGGGGGTCAGGTTGGTTGTGGAAAGATGGTTGGGTCGGCCTGGGGGACGGTGGGGTGGGGGTGTGAGAAAGGGTTTTTGGGGGTGGGGTGGGAGGCAGAAAGCGCAAAGACGTAGGAGGAGGAGGGAGGGGGCAAGACAAAAGGGGAGCGAGGGTTGAGTGCCACCGAGGAGGGAGTGCCAACGAGGTGGGGGCGTTATATGAGACCTATCCGAACCATTTCTCAATGTCACGGCTGACGTGCCATCGATCTAACACTTGGGTGGATGGGGCATGAGGGAGGGTATAGGGGTTATGCCAAGGGGTTAGGGGGGAGGGTAGATGAGGCCAGGAAGAATAAAAGGGGCACTGGGGTTGGGTGGGAGAGAGGATGATGCCCAAATTCCCGAGATAGAGAACACAATGAAGAAAGTGAATGATGTTTCATAAAAGACACAAAACGCGCTCGTTAGACGACGCGCAAGAACCACGCAAGGTAATGGACGTGAAAGATGCCTGTGTGTTGAATGAATTAAACGTACAGGCACTCTGTATTTGAAAGACACAGTAGTTGGAAAACATTAGAAGGCACAAAACGACATCAAAGACCCGGCCACTTGAAAAGCCACAAAGGGCACGCACCTTTCAAAAGATATAAAAGACCTATGTATGTTATGGAGCAAAAGTCACATGAACGCATAAGGATTCGAAATAAAAAACGATCATCCGAAAGAAAAACAATACACGCAAGATAATGAAAACCAGCCCTTTGTAAAAATGCGACCATTGTAAAAGACATGACACAAACGTAAGTTATAGGACAAGAAGAGCACAATTACTCAAACAAGCAAACTAAATGAAAAACATCCGGTAGGCGCTAGATTGAAGGGGGGCGTTGGGGAAGGTGCTTTTTCGGAGGAGGCCGAAGTGGGGAGATTCCGATGTGTGTGACAGGATCTAAGTGATCGGCGAGATGATTAATTACTCGGTAAATGACAACAAGGTCTTGTTTCGTGAAAAGGACGGAATGGACTGAGAAGTACAATGTGAATGACAGGTGATAAAGATTAAGCTACAGCGAAGGAAACGGAAGTCAGATATAATGCATTCAATAAACAAGGACGCGGTTACTGGCAAATATGAAACTAAATTACAATAATAGACAGAAACATTCTGTACGGGTAAATAAATTACAATAATAGAAACATTCTGTACGGGTAAATAAATTACAATATTAGAAACATTCTGTACGGGTAAATAAATTACAATAATATTCAGAAACATTCTGTACGGGTAAATAAATAACAATAATATTCAGAAACATTCTGTACGGGTAAATAAATTACAATAATAGGCAGAAACATTCTGTACGAGTAAATACGCACGCAAACTTTTTAATACGCGAAATAAAGTAAAGTCGTTAATTACATAATGAAAAATATTTAGGGCCTGAACAGGATACAGGGAGAGAGAGAGAGAGAGAGAGAGAGAGAGAGAGAGAGAGAGAGAGAGAGAGAGAGAGTTGGGGGAGGGGAGGGGGTGATTAAGCAACGTAATATTTTGTACGTTCATATAGAACCACAGCATGGATTCTGTTTAGAGCGAAACTACCTGCATTCCTTACAGTGAAACCACCTCCATTCCACGACGATTAACTACTATCATAAATTCTTTCCAAATGACGAACGTTCGAACTTAAATCTATCTGAACGAGTCATCCCGGACGTGAAAAAAAAAAAAAAGTTTTACATATCGCGAGAAAAACTGAAAAAAAAAAACCATTCAATATTTAAAAGTTGAAGACCCAAAAGTTCAAAGAGCGACGCTAACTTCCACACACACAATGAAAGGCAAATAAATCGCGAGGCTATATATAAAACCAATTCCCATAACCCACGACGGAGGAGGCGGCGGCGGCGGCCCCAACTCCAAAAATGATTCCCGCCACAATTACAGAATGCAAATCACGAAACGCCAAGAACAGGCACGATTTAAAAGCCTTCGACGCGTTTCGACTCGGCAAGCACGCCGCACAATTCGAGACACGCGAATATCAATCACGGGATACGTGCGTCGGGTGAAAGCCCGATCCCGGGGCGCCAGATGAGGAGGCAACGTAGCAACCGGCCCAACCTTTCGATTACGTACGGCCATGTTGCTCGTTCTGGTCCTGAGACCAGCATGTTTGTATGTATGCATGGATATGTATAATAATCTTTAATACACCGAACGAGATGGTGTCGGGGAGACGGAGAGTGAAAAGAGAAACTCAGCGATGTTATTGACACATTTTCATTAGAACAAAACATGAGCAACAACTCGGTAGACAATATATCATAGGAAAAACAAAGGAAGTAAAATTAAAATTTTAAAAATACAAAAAAAAAAAAATCTCCCTCGTTATGAATGGACTAAACCAAAAAGATTGATCTTGCCCATTGATCTTTCGATCATCTAGTGCGCTCTGAATAATGTACAATGGCTCCCAGCAGTGCTGCGTATGTACCGGTACATGCTTTAAACATATACCATCACCGTGACCTTTAAAGGAGAAAATGACAAAAGTTCATTCATAAAGGCTTACTACAATACTTTTCAGTATGAAAACAACGCCACAAATGTGTCGTCCGCTCTGAAGCATTGAAAAGACCGACAATCTAAACTTTTACGTGTGAGGTGGATTCTGAGGAAGCTTCCTGAATCAATATATCGCCCAAGTTTCATCAGGTTCGTCATTCTTGAGACATCCTATTTAAACAGGTTGAAAATATAAGCTGCTTCTACCTGAGACTTCTTTTTTTTTTTTTTTTTTTGCAAACAAAAATAGAAACGAATTAGCGAAATCTGCAAGCAAGTTTTGCTAAGGGTAATGGACAGGATTTCATTTCTCTTGATATTGATCCATCCACCCACCGCGTCCACGGAAATGTACAATTTACCTATACGCTTTTCGCTCTTCGCGCGCGATTAGTTCTTTTTACCAATCTCCTTCTCCATTATTTTCCCCTTTCTCAGCCTGCGTGCTGTCTTTAAGCTTTATCATATATACACAGATACATACTATCCTAAAGAACAGAAATATTACAAATCAATAAGCAACCTCGGGAGGACGATCAGACCTCACAAACCTCGGCCAAGGTAACTAAATTTAAATTTAGTTCAAGTTGCCGAAAGCTTACCATCATTTACCCATACTTTGTTCAAACCAAGAACACAATAACTAATTTTCCAAATACTAGCATCCTTCAAGTTTTCTGACGTTAACAGCATGAACTGACAGTTTTATTTACATGAACATCAGTGGCTACAATAATAAAAGTGGAGAAAAACAAAATCCTGTGTCTTTGGCAGATCCAAATTTAGATTCACAACCAAATGCAATTAACCGTTCCCTGGAACGTAATGAATCTTTAACTGCGTAAAATCCTTTCGTTAATTTCCACAGAACCCGGTTAAGAGACAAGTTGACAACCACACACACACAAACAAACCGAATCAAAATCATAAACTACTTTGAAGACCTAACATGTTTTGCCGTTGGCCTTGAATCGAAACTGAACTCGGCGTAAATATATTTTGGGTAAATTTCTCTCTCTCTCTCTCTCTCTCTCTCTCTCTCTCTCTCTCTCTCTCTCTCTCTCTCTCTCTCTGGTGTTATTTGGTGCATATCATACGGGAATACAGGGAGAGATCCATTAACGCGCGCAATTTCTGCGAGCGAACACAGTTTCTGCGTTAGGAGGCAAAACATCCAAATCTGACGGGAATTAAGTGGAAAAATAAACTGCACGATTTAAATAAAAACGCAGGGATGGATAACAAGAATTATTATGGGTAATAGAAGCCGGTTTAATCAAAATACACAGAACAGAAAATAAACTACGGATAAACAAAGAAAGGGGATGAATAAAAATATCAAAAGGCAAAACAACATTGTAATGAACAGGAATCAAAATTAGCTAGGAAGGGAAATATGAAATGTGATAGATTAAAATACATAGATGATATAGAAATAGATTATAATAAATATACAAGTAACGAAGGCTAAAAACTAGGATGATAGCAGACACGTTAATAAAAGTAATAGTAAAAAAATATTCAAAATTATGAAATAACACACAAAAAAGAAAAAGGTGGGGGGGGGGGAAGGATAAATGCCACTGAGGACAGGTGAGGAGTAGAATATTCCTAAAGAAATTAGTCAAAAAAAGAGCAGCTTATTTTCTTATTCAGAACGCGAGGGCAAAAATAGGTAACGGCACAAGAAAAACTGCATAAAAATGATACGGCCGTGCAAATGGAGTGGACATCATTAATGCTTATGAACAACCGACGTCAGAAAGGGTAGCTTTGAAAAAAGGAGAGCACGAAGTTAAAAAAAATATAAACGATGCTAAAAGAAACAACTCGGTAACCATGGCAGGTGCTCGTATAAAAAACCAGTGGAATGAACTGTTAGAATACTAGATCATTAGAGGAGGGATGAAATTAATGAAAAGGAAAGAAAAACCGTATGGTAAATGCGAGGAGAAGAGGACATTTAAAGGAAAAAAGATATGTAAGCGATATATTAAAACACCTGACAAAAACAGTTATTTATGGAAGTGAACATAGAATTAAGTGCATAGAGTACATGCATAATTATTAATATTATGGAAACTAGATCAAGCCTTTGAAATTCTTACGAAATAAGACGACTTTAAGCCTCTGTTAAGGGTAATGAAAAAAACTCAAAATAAAAGTGCGGTTTAGGTACACTTTTATGCCAAATTTCCATACTGTCATGATGTCCATTTTAGAACGAAACTTACGAGCATAATTCAAAAACATTTTGGTGCCCTAGATGTTAAAATTATTCCTATCAACCCCCTAACGATTGGCTCTATTTTTAAATTTAAGGATTACCTTTGTGCTACGATGTCCCCCGGAGTGGTGTATAAGTCTTCTTGCCCCAAGTGTAACTCGGGGATTTATGTGGGATCCACTCGGAGACTTCTAAAAGTACGCATAGACTCACATAGGGGTTAGTTTTCATACGGGGGGTTAGTCATTTTTGTGGAACCCCAATTGGGTAAAAATACAACATCAGAAGTCATGGAACGAAATACTGAGTTCTGATGATAAAACCCCAATTGAAAACAAAGATTTTGTTTCTCCTCTGAAGACCTCATTTTCTGTATTTGTGTCGTACTGACAGGTTAGTCACTTTTGTTCATTTATTTATTTGTTTTCTTAAGGTGATTTTAAATTTTAGTGTTTTAAAGCATAAATATTCTAAATATATATATTTTTTACTTGTCTTTTATATATTCTATTTGTTTTAATTAGTTTCCTTTCAAGTCGATTGTCATTTTTTTATGTTCTGACTCTGCCTTTGCATAATTTTTCTGTAATTTTTATTGTCAACGTTTTTTTGTTTTTTAATTCTAGAACCCCTGATGATGAAATCATGGATTATGAAACGTTGGGAATAAACATGTAATCAAATGGCTAATCAAGAGTATTCCTGTCCGCCTCCGTTTGATGTCTGTATTCGGGCATTCCCGTCCCTTGCTCATTGGTATATATATATATATATATATATATATATATATATATATATATATATATATATATATATATATATATATATATATATATATATATATATATTTCTTTTACATACTATAGGATATTTCGTGTGGTCTAGAATAATTATGACCTTTTTACTTCGTTTGGTAACCAGGGTGTTAGTCACTATACAGTATTGGTTGGTCTAGAATCATTTTAATCTGAATATTTGTGAATCAGAATTTCCTCTAGTGATGATTTCCATTGGTAGGGGGTGGAATTCACTCCATTCCATGACCGCAGTTTTTGCTGAGTTACTTTCGTTAAATCTGCAAATAAAGTCAAGTTTTGTACCTCAGTGTTTAATTCCAGAAGCCTCTGTTTAAGGATAGATTCAGCGAGAGGAATCCAAGAAGAAGGAGAAGGAGTTTGCTGACCCAGAGAATCTTAGGAAGGTAAGATGATTGATGCTGTTCTTAAAACAGGCACAGCAATAGAATATGACCCTATCTGACCTGGGGATAGGGTCATTAACATATATATATATATATATATATATATATATATATATATATATATATATATATATATATATATATATATATATATTGAGTTGTTGTCCGGGACTGTAATTATTTTCTTCCCTAACAAAATATTATATATATATATATATATATATATATATATATATATATATATATATATATATATATATATATATATATATATATATATATATATATATATATATATATATTATTAGATGCTTAAACCTGGTACAATGATGACATAAAATTCCAAATGCATAACACAAAGGAAAACAAAAGTAAATTATACTGTATATAATTATTAGAGGCTTAAACCTGGTGCAGTGATGACGTAATATTCCAAACGCAAAACGCAAATGAAAACAGAAGTAAATTATACTGCATTTCGGATGGTATCTCTGTTCCTATTTCAAACAATAATGGTTTTGGTATGATGGTGCAATTTCACTTATACAGCAAGGATTATCTAAATCGCAGGGTATCAAGGGATAGGGTCCCCAGTAGATTACGGCTGCGTCTCGGGGATCAGGAATCCTAATCTGTTTCAAAATAGTGCCCCGTTTTGTTTCCTTGATCAACGCGACAGATAAGTTAGCCTTCTCATATTCAAGTATCTGGACGTTGAAACAACGTGTAATTTCTACAGAGTATGCAGGGGCTTACTATGTTTGAATTGTGGCTGTTATAGTTCAAGATGACAAAATTCTAACGTGCGTATGATACTAATATTTTGCGTTCAGTCCAACTTTGGGACAGGCATTTTCTCGTGCTACCCAATGAAGATTTAATCTTTCTCCTCAAGGGTTTACCGAAAGTCGCGTCGTTTCAAAGACGAAATTCTTGAACGCAGGGTAGAAATGACAAAATCAGTGAAGGTCCTGGGATGTAAAGGTCTTTACCCATTTCAAAGGGATTAGTAATTTCTTCAGAGCCTTTGCCCAAATTGCTATAAACCGTGAAGGACAGATTCGATTTATTATATGCGATAACATAGAGAATAAATGAAGACCCGAACTGAGCATTTCGACAGTTGCAGTGAAGTCAAGAATTAGGAGCCATCTTTCAGGGAGAGACAGCGCTCTCGTGGGATCAAAATATAAAGTCGACAACAATTGGAAAGGAGATAAAGCTGGCACATTCCACTCTCTGCTTGACATGCAAACTTCTTCCTTTAGCAATGACGATGATGTTCCACAACACTGTGAAATGAGTCTTTCGGCCATAGTGTTTTGTTTACCAGCTTCACTGAAAGTTTACACAAGAATGACGATGAACATCTTGAGGAAGAATAGAGAAAAGTGGTTTAGAATACTTCGGTGGATTTATTGCCCGTAAATTTCCAAAATATCCGTATCTCGGGTCATATGCGCCGTGAGAAGATAATTCATAGATAGGTACCATAAAAAAAAGGGGTGATAAAAATTAATGAACAACTAAAAACATTGAAGAAAATAGTGAATGCTATCATGGTGAAAAAGGAATGAGAGCTGGAAGTGGAACTGTCAAAAGGTCAGCTGCAGAAATGTCAGACTTGACAAATTTACCTCTTTGATTCAGTCACATGTTTAGTTCTTTGTCGAACATTCTTCAGAAAAAGAATTTTTAAACGGGGGAATCATTTTTTCCGGAAAAATACTGAAAGAAGTTAAAGGGGCCGCAAAAGAAAGTTTCAAGCTGAAGTGTGATGAGTGATTCGTATTTCTCTTTTAAAAAAATTGTTTACTCTAAATTCCATAATAATTTCTAAGTAATGTATGGATATCCATTGTTATTTTCAAACAATGTATCTGTGAAAAAATACATATACATTGCTCACAGGACACACAGACCTGTGATTTATCGCCATAAATTGGTTGTGTACAACAGTGACATTTTTTTCGAGTATTACATATTTTTTTATATAAAAATGTGTGGAAAATCCTAAGTTATCAGTATTAGAAATTAAATCCACATTCTGTGAAAAACTAACAATGTTATTAAATATTTAGCAAAAGATGCTAAGCGTCCTTAGCTACAGAATGCTGAATTGGTCTGTCACAAAATTTACCCCTCGGAACATTAAACCCCCTTTACCACAGCTCTCTCTCCCCCCAAATTTACCTGTGCGTTGGCAGACCCGGTATTCTTTAGAACTTGCTGCAAATCTACCTTGAGAAGACAAATGACACTAATCTTTACGAAGATTTATGGGAACCAAATAAGACTGAAAACATCATTTTAGGAATCATTTTGAAAACAATTATAGACTTTTAACATTTCCAATCCTTGGGGCTTACCCATAAACTAATGGTTTCCATATTCCCAGATTGGATTCAGTTTAGTCAATTCTTCTCTAAGTAAAGCTCCAGCGTAGCATTAAAATCATTACTGTTTAAAATGGAGTACGGAAACTCTCATAAATATAACGCTCTTTTGTTAAATATAATGCTCTTTTTTATTATATATATATATATATATATATATATATATATATATATATATATATATATATATATATATATATATATATATATATATATATATATATATATATATGACTGTGAAATATTCTCTGTTAAAACAGAATTCCATCAAATATAAAGAGCCCATAAAAATGTCAAAATATAGATAATAAGGGCTATATTTCGGAGACCAACTGTCTCTCTCATCAGGCAAATAGTGAATGAGGAAGAGTTACAGAAAAGCGGCATTTATACCAGAAGGTCCAGAGGTCAACCGTTACGTCACTCCAGTTGACAATTTCTCTTTAATCTTCCTAATCGCTAGTTGGAGGAAGATTTTAGCTATAATACCTGAATCCCAGGCGCCTCTTGAAAGGTTCATCGTATTTCTTTGTTTAATCAAAGCCGATTCCACCATTTGGCTTTTGAACCGACAACTGCTGCAATAAATTATACGAGACAAATTCCGGTTTATTCTGTGATTATGGTTATTTATGTTGTTAAAAATAGCTGAGCTCTGTTGTCTGTATTAATCTCTCGGGAAGTGATTTGACTGTAAAACCAACATAAGATTGGTCACAATCGACGCAAGGGATTTTGTAAACTGTGTCTTTGGGGACTGGCTTTTGTTGGACGTTAATCAACGGGATTTGGCTAAGGTATTTGGGTAGGTAAAAGCAAAAGGGTTAGAGTTTCTAAGTGTCTGAGTCAACATCTGAATCCTGTCCAGGTGTGGGATTTTCATTTTACTGTTGGGCATCTCTTTAGTCTTGTTTTGAGGGGATGTGGTAGAAAATTATGCTGGCTTTGTGGATCGTTTTCTCAATGACACGGTTGGGGTACTTTAAAGATGACAGCTGCTTACGGATTAATTCAATTTCCTTTTCCAGGAAATCCGGGGAGCAAGTCCGTAAGGCTCTCAAGAATAAATTGCTGGCTATGCCAGTTCTGATAGAGATGTCATGATAGCTATAAAAATGGATGTATGACCAGAATGTTGGTTTTCTGCATATGGTAAATTTGTACTCTGTCGTGTCTCTAATTATTAAAACGACAATAAAAGGAATTTTGTTGTCTGTTTCCCATTCAACTTTAAATTTGATGCTAGGCACTAATGAATTTAATTTTGAAAGAAATTCATTGAAATTGCCCCACTTATTATCCCAAAATGTTAAGATGTCATATACATATCTCATCCACAGCATGTCATTCGGTTTTATTTCTCTCTGCCATATATCCACTTTTATAGCTATCACGACATCTCTATTATTCTTAAGAGCCTTACGGATTTGCTTCCCGGATTTCCCGGAAAAGGAAATTGAACCAATCCGTAAGCGGCTGTCATCTTTCAAGTAACCTGAGAAAGCCATCCACAAAGCCAACATAATTTTCTACTCTAACACTTCTGCTTTTACCTACTCAAATGCCTTAGCCAAATCCCTGATTAACGTCCGATAAAAGCCAGTTCCCAAAGACACAGGAGTTTACAAAATCCCTTGCGTCGATTGTGACCAATCTCATATTGGTTTTACACGCAAATCATTTCCCCAGAGATTAACACAGCATAAACGTTCAGTTAGGTACAGACAACAGAGCTCAGCTATTTTTAACCACATAAATAACCATAATCACAGAATAAACTGGAATTTGTCTCGTGTAATTTATAGCAGCAATTGTTGGTTTAAGAGCCAAATGGTGGAATCAGCTTTGATTAAAAAAAGAAATACGATGAACCTTTCAAGAGGCGCCTGAGATTCAGATATTATAGATAAAATCTTCCTCCAACCAGCGATGAAGAAGATTAAAGAGAAATTGTCAACTGCAGTGACGTAACGGTTGACCTACGGACCTTCTGGTATAAATGCCACTTTTCTGTAACTCTTCCTCATTCACTATTTGCCTGATGAGAGAAAAAGTTGGTCTCTGAAATATAGCCTTTATTTTCTACATTTTGGCGTTTTTATGGGATCATTATATTAATATATATGAATAAATAAATATAAATGTATATATATATATATATATATATATATATATATATATATATATATATATATATATATATATATATATATATATATATATATATATATATGTCCATGACACTGTCTAGTTTTTCTCTGAAGCCATCCATTGTCGGGAGAAACGGCTTCATGCTGAATATATATATCTGCGTAAATGGAAGCCAGGAGGCTGGAGTAATAAATATCACAGTGGACAATGGAAGAATGAAAGCGAGTGATTCGAAGAGGCAAAGATGGGATTTAAAGAACTAAGTCAAAGACGAGTTCAAGCTAGAACGATAGCAGGGAGTTGTAACAGATAGGGAAGTTCCTCGTTGGGCGAGTCAGTAGAGTTGTGGGCTAGCACCCGCTAGGCCTGAGTTTGAGTCTCCAGCCGGCTAATGAAGAATTAGAGGAATTTATTTCTGGTGAGAGAAATTCATTTCTAGCTGTAACGTGGTTCGGATTCCACAATAAACCGTACAGTAGGTCCCGTTGCTAAGTAACCAATTAGTTCTTAGCCACGTAAAATAGGTCTAATCCTTCGGGCCAGCCCTAGGAGAGCTGTTAATCAGCTCCTCGGTGGTCTGGTAAAACTAAAGTATACTTAACTCAGCAACAGACAGGGAAGAGACTCGAATTTTCTGCATAAGCCAAGGATGCAATATATGAACTGAATCTTGAGCAACACTCCTTTACAGAAGCGAAGTGTAGATGCTGAATGAGAATGAAAGAATAAAGGTGGAAAGTGCTAAGAGGAACTGTTTGAATCATTTAGGTGGCTTGTAACTCTCCGCCTTTCCAAGCAGGTTTGCAGCCTGGCTAGAAATATTGATGAACGGGAGATCTGAAAGAGCGAGAAGTCTTTGGATAAGTAGGAAGTGAAAATAAGGCTCGGAAAAAGTGGACGATGACAGGTTTGCGGAAAGGAGAGTTAAGTAGACCGTGTGAAAGAAGTGTTAGAAGAGAAGGAACTTAATATCCTTCCGCACCAAAGCATGCAAGATAGAGTTGAATGCCACAATGCATGCAGGGTGTTCTGACGTGTTGCTGATGAACCTTTTGTGTATAAGTATACCTTAGTTTAACCAGACCACTGAGCTAATTAACAGTTCTCCTAGGGCTGGCCCGAAGGATTAGATTTATTTTACGTGGCTAAGAACCAATTGGTTACCTAGCAACGGGACCCACAGCTTATTGTGGAATCCAAACCACATTATAATGAGAAATGAATTTCTATCACCAGAAGTAAATTCCTCTAATTCTTCACTGGCCGGTCGGAGAATCGAACGCGGGCCCAGCAGAGTACTAGCTGAGAACGATACTAACCCGTCCAATGAGGAACTACCGTTTGTGTAAGTGTATGAAATGGCTAATGTATGGAAGTTTGTCGTGGATTCAGCAATTGAAAGTATGAATGTAAGTCACCATCATTTTTAATATGAAGCCAACCCCTCGCTGCAGTAACTGATAAATGTAGAACACTGGGAAAATAGTATATTGGAGACTGTGACAAAAATATATCAATAAAAATTTACCAAAATCGATAGTTTGGCCGTTGTAGTGAAAAGATTACCATGGTAAGCTAGAGGGACTTGTATTTAAATACAAGATCTGAGTTGACAAAAGAGTACCTTCACTGATTAATCAGTCATTTCTGCTTAGGGTCATTGATTTCACAGGAGATACAGATTATACTGCAACGTCAAGCACCTCAATTTTAACATCATATCTAAACGTGCTGTTTGGGTTAGGTGACTCTGCGGTGTGACAAATAGCTTAATATATATATATATATATATATATATATATATATATATACATATATATATATATATATATATATATATATATATATATATATATATATATGTGTGTGTGTGTGTGTGTGTGTGTGTGTGTGTGTGTGTGTGTGTGCGTCTTAAAGAGAAAGAGTTACCACAAATGAAGATCCAGAAATCTTTATCAGGCAAATACTTTTAAAATACGAATACAACTATCTTCTTATATAGACAAACATCATTTTCAAGTTTCTTTTTTTACCAGTAAACGACTAATTATGTAGTTTCTGTACAGATAATCTTGTGGGTACTGTGATAACTGTTTAAAAAAGGGTGAATTTTGCAAATGTACTTCAAATTAATCGTTGGCTCACTGCTCAACAACGAGAAACCATGAGTGATCAAAACATTTCAAATGTGATTAATCTTATAATCACTGAATAGCAAAACAACGTAAAAACTACGGAATTTGAAACGAAATAAAACTGCGATTACAGCAGAGACCTAAAGTATCCAGTTGCATTCATGTATTTGAAAAGAAAAAAGAATTTTGTCAACATTGTACAAAACGAGGAATTCGTTGTTTCTACCAAAACGGAAGGGGAGCCCTCGTTACGATTATGACTGGAGGAAACGAGGAATCTCGCTGGGCTTATTTCACCCGAAAAAGAATAATTTTGTGAAAACCCCCCAGGTCGGACCATCAATGAGATTAATTTTCGATTAGTACACAGAGGATACATTTTCTTACATTTATTTTGCTGCGCGATTGCTCATCTCAAAAGAGGACGAATCCTGCGCTTTAAAAAGTAAATATTAATTACCATGTGCATTACACGAACCAAAATATAATCGTACTGATAAATCAACAATTATAAAAAGGAGCGGAAGAGTTATAGAATCAACATGACAACACAATACAAAAAGAAAATAATCAAACATTGACAAAGAAGCTTGGAAACGAGCCATGTGCTACTGTCATGTAATTCAGCTTCAAAATTAAAATTCATGACAATATCAATCGGCAAATAAGTGGAATAACATTCCAAATATTCGCAGTGTCCTCCCAGCAAATAAAACGTCGAATGCTTTTGACGTCGGAATAAAGCAAACATTTCCACTTGTGAATAACTGGCACACCTTCTGCTTCACAGGCGGCATGTATTATCAGCATTAATAAACAGGTACACACACATTCACATGTTTTTGGATGTTCCTTCAAAAGAAAACATGTCCAAATAATTCAGAGAAGCAGAAACTTAAGAATTCATTGCGGCAAATCTAAATAGGTATATAGGTTGTGGGCAGGTTCCAAGGAGCGACTTCGGATTCGAATGAAACATTTACTTCTAAATCTCCTCCGATTGCCAAACAAGGAACGGAGGCCCACAACGGATAATACGCACCCAACTGCCCTACAATAATAACTAAACAAAATATTCATCATCAACACGTCGAACCCCCATACACAATCTTTTATGCTGAACTGAACTGTTAAAATACTTCCATCCTGTTCATCAAAGTTCTTCCAGACTAATGTCACAATTTCCTCTGTGACCAAGACATCTCAAAACACTAAACCAATCTTTTCATCTACACTACCCTTTTACTGTCAGTTTTAGTTCCTCGTTGGACGAGTCGGTAGAGTTCTCAACTAGAACTCTGCTAGACCCGAGTTCGAGTCTCCGGCCGGCCAATGAAGAATTCGAGGAATTTATTTCTGGTGATAGAAATTCATTTCTCGCTATAATGTGGTTCGGATTCCACAATAAACTTTAGGTCCCGTTGCAAGGTGACCAATTGGTTCTTAGCCACGTAAAATAAGTCTAATCCTTTGGGCCAGCCCTAGGAGAGCTGTTAATCAGCTCCTCAGTGGTCTGGTTAAACTAGGTATACTTAACTTACTGACAGTTATCTCAACAATCCCCAGCCTCTCGACCCTGATATATTAGACATTTAGTTCCCCCTCAACAACTTCTTCTTTTCTCCAATTTGGCAGAAATCCCATTACCTTTTTTCTATGATTCATTTCTTAGCTCATCCAAACATTAAAGTTAACCCTGAATACCTGAACATCTTTCACCATACAAATTAAGATGTGCATTACCTTACAGGGGCTAACATCCACTCCCAAACTCTTTTTCCAGGGATGGAAACTCTCTCTCTCTCTCTCTCTCTCTCTCTCTCTCTCTCTCTCTCTCTCTCTCTCTCTCTCTCCTCGAATCGTAAACCAAACCTGCATCATCGAGAAACATTACTTTAGTGCGCCCCAAAAAATCAGTCCTCTAAATGGGTTCAAGAGACAATACCAGAAATTAATCCTCACTTAATAGACTCACGGCATTGGAATGGACGGCTTTTTGATTACATGACCAACATTTTTTTTCCTATATTTCATATAATCATATGTTTTTATTTTATTCATTTGAACATTAAGCATTTCCGCTGGAGGGTAAGGGGGTGGGTTGGGTTGGGGGAAGGTGGGCATGCGATAAAAGAAAAGACGATAATCATTCCCGCATTCAAACTTGTTCGGCTGAGGAGATGATGACATCCTGTCAAGAAAACTTCCACTCAATTATTTTACTATCCTACTTTCCTCCATTCTTTCCACACTAATCCATCCTTTCACCTTTCCTAATCTTTCAACCTTTCCTTTTGGGAATCTCCTTATTTCTCGGTCTTCAAATTCTATTCAGTTTCTACTTGGCCGGGTCGGTACCGTTCTCGGATAGCACTCTCCTAGGCCGGCGTTCGATTCTCCGGCCGGCCAATAGGAATCTATTTCTGGTGGCAGAAATTCATTTCTCGCTATAATGTGGTTCGGATTCCACAATGAACTGTAGGGCCCGTTGCTAGGTAACCAATTGGTTCTTAGCCGCGTAAAATAAGTCTAATCCTTCGGGCCAGCCCTCTCTAGGAGAGCTGTTAATCAGCTCCTCAGTGGTCTGGTTAAACTTCCAATTCTATTTATGCCATGTATTCTACATAAAAAGTTCATTTATACTGCTTCCACTTCTTTTGTTGCATTTGCGTTCTGCGCCGTACATCATTTCCATAAAGGAGAGTCGGTTTAAGAGACACTTCGTGCATTCCAACCTCGGCTTCAATGGACAACTCAGCTGCTTACCAACCAATTGCGTGTATCCTTGCTTCACCTAATCCGATATATTGACTCCTAAATACCTGTACGAATCTCTTTCTTCTATGCTTCTAACGCCCATACAAAAACTCACTGATCTGTCGTCCAGATTTCATAGTCTTATGCTTGCTCACGTGAACTTGCTAAGCGTCACATTTAACTTACTTCTCTGGAGAACTTTTTTACTAGTCTCTACAATTTCTCTTTACCATCACCAGTCAACAGTATTTCTTCAGCAAACATCACCCGTTCCACGCCCGTTCACGAATCGTTTTCTTATTCGATAATGGGGCACCTGGACTTAACACCCTTTTTCTCACTTCTCGAATCACTTCATCCATAAAGATATTAACAGCCTCTAAAACATTAAAGACACTTAACTCGGCCATATTTTTACATTAGGCTATTCTCTTCAACCCGCCCCCTTTCATATTTTAACGCAAACTTCACCTCCGCCATAACAACTTTTATTGCTCTTAACTTGTATATTTTCTCTACCGAACATATTCAACACCCTTTATACTCCATCTATATCAATTTTATCGTAAGGATTTTATTTTTAGGTCCCCCTTATTTTAAGCTTCTCTCTCTATCTCTATCTCTATCTCTCTCTCTCTCACTTACACAGACACACACATCCACACACACACACATATAATTTATATACATATATACAAGCACACAATGTGTGTGTGTGTGTGTGTGTGTGTGTGTGTGTGTGTGTGTGTGTGTGTAAAGGAGCAGGGAGTGAAGGGAGTTGGTCCGCCTGCTATGTTGATGGAGTTCTTACACGTATTTTTGCTTTATTTCTCTCCGTACATATATCTACCCATCTAACGCTGTGTCTACACAAGCAGTCGACCCAGAAATTTGCTGTCAACGGGGCAGGAATGGGAGCAACGGAGTTTGAACGCAGCAAATGGATTTGGAAGCCAGTTCCAAAAGTGATCGACACGCGTCTTCTGTGGAAGTCTGCGAGTCTGCCAGATTTGGGGCCTATTCAAGAGGCTCCGCCTTCCTCATTTGTAGATGCATGCATTTGGGTTCGTATGTAAGTGTACTGCAGGCGTGTATCTGTGTAACAAATTTTATATTAATGCTGCTCGTGGTCATGAAATGTGCTCTTTGATCTAGCCCATAGATATTATAACACTGCACAATGTTGTATCAGCACCTGCCTAGTTTTTTGAGGTGATATTCTTTATATGTATCGTCCAAGGCAATGGAGCAGTTATGGGCATTAGTTCCAGAGAAAAAATAGAGGCCCAAATTGCACATGGAATCCTATTACCCACGAGACCGCAAAAATGAACTCTGCACTAACTGAGGGTATAAGGAAAATGTTTGATCAAATTTACGTTTGTAGATGTTTCCCAGTAATATTAGTTGTCCGGAGTTAAGAAGAATGTTATCGTGGCCCTTGCGAAGGCGTTTGTATGTGGACGTTTGTATGATGATGTTCTTATACAGTAAACCACCATTTATATTATTCTATTTAGGATCTTCTCTCTATCTATCTCTCTTTGTATGTGAGTATATATATATATATATATATATATATATATATATATACATATATACAAATATATCATATAGAACATCCCCGATAGGGGAATTTATAAGAGATGAATGGATCGGAACCGCCGGGTCTACGGTAACTTCCAGCGACTCCATTCGACGGTCAAACCACTGAGCCACCATTCATGCCGTACTTATTTACGCTACAGCTCTGAAATTTTTTTGTCACCGCGATTTATATACATACATGAATACAAATCCAATTCAATTCACGCTACGTTCCGATCCATTTATCACTTAAAAATTCCCCTTCGGCGATCATTCCCCATCGGGGATGTTCCCGAAGCAGCGTGAATTGGATATTAAGCGACATTTGTAGCTTCATGAATGTATATAAATCACGGTGTGACAAAAATTTCATATATGCATATGCATATATATATATATATATATATATATATATATATATATATATATATATATATATATATATATATATATATATATATATATATATATACACATACACACATGCATTTAAACAAACACACATAGGCGAGCACGTGTACTCTAAACCTATGCTTAAATCTGAATGTATCAACTCTTGCTTAAAGTCAACATAAATCAACACTTTCTCTACAGCCGATGAGCGTTAAGCAGAGGAACGTAACGTACCCGTAATTGCATGCGGTCCAATAATAATCCGGAAGAGGGATTAACGCAAAGCCCGGCGCATAATTTACGCGCTTACGTGACTAAGACCCAACTCCCATTTACTTTCGACATGCCCCTCATTATTGCTAATTGCCGGAACCAATCAAGAGAGAGAGAGAGAGAGAGAGAGAGAGAGAGAGAGAGAGAGGTTCCTCACGTTCATTCTACGCGGCGATTGAAAAACAGAGATATTTAGAATAAATGAATCGAGGCAATTAGAAAGGAGTAACGCCGGGCAGGACCGCCCACCCCGAGAGGCGGCGGCGGCGGGCGGGGGGGCACCGATTCATCGTCGCGGGTCAAAGAGGCTATTGCTGCCCTCGCTATTTTGCGGAGACTGTTGTTGCCAGCAGACGGCAATTATACCCTCTTCGTGTAAACAAACAGGTGGGGAGAGAACTTGCTTGAACAAAACTGGACCCGAAACAAGGACGTCACAGCTAAGCACCCCCAAATGATAACGGTATTATCAGATAAGATAATAATACAAAATAAGATAGAAGACGGTAACATCAGATGATTCAAACAAGATTAAAGAGAAAAGGAACGGTAATTTTAGAGAAGTGAAATAATACAAAGCGAGGTCGATATTGGGACATTCACACAAGAAAACGAAAAAAAAATTGCCAAACAATGAATGGTAATTTCAAATTAGGAGAATAAGAAATGCAAAACAGGACAAAGGAAAATAACAAAATAAAAACTAGCAAATAAAATGCAAGAAATTGAAAGTAATTTTCGACAGAGAAGATCGGAAAGGAAATCAAAATAAGATAATACAAAGCAACACAAACTATGATAATTTCAGACAGGGAAATGAAGAAAAATAAAAAAAATTAAGAAACACAAAAAAAAACACAAAGAATGGTAATTTCGGAGAGGGAAAATAAGAAAAGAAATCCAAACACAGAAATAAAACGATAAGAAAAGCTAATCTCTTCAATACGATTAACATGAGGCATCATCACAGAGAACAGAACCAACAATTACTTAGGAATAGTAATAATAATAATAATAATAATAATAATAATAATAATAATAATAATAATAATAATTCTTAAAATTTTCAATTCAAACTGATGAAAAAATGTAAATATATATTTAAAAATATATATATACAACGACAGCTCTCGCGAACCTGGCCAGTTCTCCTTATCAGTAATAATAATAATAATAATAATAATAATAATAATAATAATAATAATAATAATAATAATAATAATAATAATAATGAACATAGTTTTATGAACGGACTAATACTTTACTAATTTTATCACTATGTGTATAAGTTATTTTCCAAGTATAGTGAATTCGATGCTAAACGCTGTTTGTGGTTTAATATTTGTGAATATCTAATTGATGTATAAATAAAGCATTTAAATAAAATAGAAAATATTAATTTTATGTGCTTTAAAATAAAATCACATAAAATAATAAGTATTTCAACCCCGATAATACGTAAAAATCTGGTCAGAAAAGGTTTTCCTTACAATTTGTGCCGGAAGGAAAAATTAATCATCTCGATGCTTTCCCAGGATTAAAAGTCTCCCCAACCGATCGTAAATTTTCAATTTCTTCGTCGTTTCTCCATAACGTAAATGAAAATTTACTAATAAATCGTCCCGGAAATCTGGAACACGCAACAACGCCAATAAATCAACGAATAATATATCGTTAAAACTCAATAAATCTGAAAAACACCAAGCTATAATTTTTCTAATAGGACATTGGATACAATGGTAGAGCCTAAAAGTAAGTCCGTAAATCAACTGGAAGAGAGAGAGAGAGAGAGAGAGAGAGAGAGAGAGAAATTTACGGGGACACTACAACCAAGTTCTTTTACGAGTAAGTCATAAAACGCAGTGTAACCGACTCGAGCCATAGCCTTTAAAAGCTGAAGAGTCACTGTTCTAGAGCTTCTAGAAACTCAGAGCATGTGTTCTGCTATTTACAGAATCTCACTGCAATGTCTGATTGCTTACACTTTCATCACAGGTTATAAACGTTAAAAAACACGTATCATAAGTGTCGTATATCCGTGTCATATTGCAAAAAACTTGGGAATTTCTTGAAGCTCCTACTAACTCAAGATTCTTCCAGGTATTACGCACAAGAAATTTCAGTTACACCTTTCAGAACCTAGAATTAAGCGCCTACACATAAACTCCCAGAGATTACAGGTAGGCTTCGTAGTTTCTATAGATTCAAGATTCGTGTTATGGTTTCAGTAACCTATAAGCCAAAGCTCCTAAAGTTTAAAATGTGTGTCTAAATACCAAGCATTCATGGCATAGGCTCACGTTAGATCAGACGTTACTGGTATATAACTTTTAAAAGACAGATTATTACCTGAAAATTTGTCAATTCTAAAGATGAAATTTTCTTGTCGAAAATTGAAGAACGACGTAATAGTATTTAAGTGGAGAAAAGTTAAGTATATCTTACTTTAACCAGACCAATGAGTTGATGAACAGCTCGCCTAGGGCTGGCCCGAAGGATTAGATTTATTTTACGTGGCTAACGACCAACTGGTTACCTAGCAACGGACCTACAGCTTATTGTGGAATCCGAACCACATTATAACCAGAAATGAATTTCTATCACCAGAAATAAATTCCTCTAATTCTTCACTGGCCAGTCGGAGAGTCGAACGCTGGACCAACAGCGTGCTAGCCGAGAGCTCTACCCATCCCCCAATGAAGAACTACTGCTGTGTCACGGCACCCATAACATATATATATGTGCGTGTGTGTGTGTGTGTGTGTGTGTTTGTGTGTGTTTGTGTGTATGTGTGTATTCCTTTAGAAATTTCCATCTTCCGACAACATTTCGCGAAATCGTCTCCCTTTGCGATTTAGTTGTTCCGCCACATTTTAGAGCCTTTTCAAAAAAGTCCTGAAAATTTCCTAGTAGAAAACTCCTTACCAGAGGCTCTTTCAGCCGGCTGAAATGCTCTCGTTAGTCCTTTCGCTTCTACTCTTCAGCTGAGAGACTCCAAAGTTGACAAAAAGTTTGGAAAAATCTTTCATTAAAATTTCTTACAGAATGTCTACTCACGAACAACAATGTACTTCTGTACACTATATTTAATAAATATCAAAATACGAGTACACACTATATTTCAACCTAAATTCATCAATAGGTGACACAAAAAAAACGGTAGATATAATGCACTCAACAAACCTGACTGATCAGTGATAAAAAAGTAAATAACTAAACGAAGGGAATTTGCATAAATATAAGCGATGTGAAATAAAAAAACATTCTAAAAATAAAATAAATCTCGCTGTAAATAACTATTGCGCTTTTGAACGCGTTGCTAAAAAAAAAAAAAAAAAGCCTAATTTGTGGTAGTGACATGTTGTGAGGCTTCCCACCATTACGCACAGGTAATCGCAGTTCACCGAGGATTAGCATCCTACAGATTCGAGAATCTTTTCGACGTAAATCACGGAGATTACCTGCGTATCCTCTTTAATAACACCAGCAATAACATCAGGGGTATCACTGAGTGGCGCAATTACTGGATTACTTCTGACGTTCAGTGAAATGATTTCCCGTGTACAAAACTCGGCGCGTTTTTTGTTTCTTTTTTTTGGGGGGCGGGGGCTGTAAGCCCGAGAAGCTCCCTTTGCTTATTACGTAATGCGGCCTAAGTAACGGGGTACGGCACATTAGGTTTAATTACCTGTTCATTTACATAATCAAGGTAGAGGGGAAGAGCAATCATCTGCTGTAATTGTATGGACGTTACAAACATATTATATGTTTGTAAATGAGATTTATTTATATATATATATATATATATATATATATATATATATATATATATATATATATATATATATATATATTCATGAATGAGTCTAAATTAGAACTGAGGGGTTGGTTCAGTTTTTATAATTGGACATTGAAGTTTACCTTCATTATAGTAACACATATAAAAGGACATCATATATATATATATATATATATATATATATATATATATATATATATATATATATATATATATATATATATATATATATATACATACATACATATATATATGTATATATATATACCTTAATACTAATTTATTTAAATTACATAATACACATCTTCACAACTGAGTCAAGTCTGGCGTAAATCAATAAATATACCACATCACACAATCAAAGAGTCAGTCATAAATAACAAAGAAGTAGCGAAATTAGTTACTTGAAAACAAAACATTACCACCCAAACAAAACTGTCAAAACATCAAATCAAATAAACACTACATCAAGAAACCACAAGCATTACAGACAGCATAATGATTACAATTGGCATCAATCATTAACATATATAATGGTATAACCAAAAATAAACAAATATCTGAGAAATCAATAAAGCAGCATCAATAAAAATAATCCAAAGCATCATAAATAATACCAATTCACTCATAATAACAACCAATTCATAAATATTGGTAATAAATCACAATCCACCTAGAGTGCAAAACTGACCATCTACCCAGAGATGTCAAGACCACTACCAAGGGTCACAGAGGATGACCATCAAAGGTCATCGAGGATGACCATCAAACTACTGCCGTGAAGTCACCAAAACCGCCCCGTGACGGCAAACAGGAACATCTCCACGAAACACAGCTGTTCACAGCAGAGTCGATTCGACAGCTAAACTGCTGTCTCGGCGGAATGCCTCCTCTCCACTGATGGCTAGGGTTGAGCCATCAACTCATCCTCGAACTTGACTGAAGTTCTCACCCTCGAAATCTGTAGAGGCCAACAGGTAACAACTACCTGCTGTTAAACGAGTCTATGCTGCTATCCTGTCTAGACCCTGACTTGATGATTACCCAAACTTGACTGACATTCTGCCGACGAAAGCAACACACGTAAACTCTGAAACTAAAGAAATAAGCACCACTGGGAAAGGAGTGCACCCACAGCAAGGAACAATTGTTCCATACACAAAACAAGCACTAAGGGTTACAATATGTATATATATATATATATATATATATATATATATATATATATATATATATATATATATATATATATATACATACCAACCCGCCACTGACCGGAAAAACTCTGAATGTCACTCAAAAACTATCTCTCTCTCTCTCTCTCTCTCTCTCTCAGCTTTCTCCTCCCTAACGCCCCCTCTTCTCTCTTTTTCTCCTCTCATTCTCTCCCAACATACCCATTCTCTATCATAGAATTCAACAATTTAAGGCTGTGAATTCACGATCAAATTACCTGTCATTTCTTCTGTTAGTTCATAAACTGCCATTAAACTTATACAACAGTTTGTGGGCAGAGACACTCCACTCGCAATCGACTGACAGGTAATTGCACATGTGGACAGGTTAGTGCCAATTTCGACAGTGAAGCATCTCAGATGCTCTGATCAGAATATGAATAAATTATGTATATAGGCTTATTCACTTCAATGTTAGACCCTTCAACACTGTTTGTAGGCTGTTAGAAGTCCAAACTATACAATAAAAATCTAAAACAATATTTCCACGTGATGCAGACAATTTGGTATAGGCGTAGGCCAATGATATCTTTTTATGATACGTAATTATAATTAAAGTAAACTTCACTGTCCAATTCATAAAAAACTGAACCAACCCCTCATTAATTTGTATGAGAACTGACGTCTTATTTTAATAAGAAATATTTAGTCTATACTCTGTTACACCTCTTTACTTCTCTACTGTTATTAAGTGCACTGCTGAAAGAGTTAGCCTTCCACCCCCTCATCATATTAAGAAAAAAGTGGGAAAACACTTCCCTATGTGGCTAACTTCTACTCGTGACATATATTTTTTTATATTGGCTTTAGGGACAATTTTAACATAATAAATTACAACTCATTATCTTTGCAATATCAATTTCTTTAACATAGAAATGTATATAAAGTTACACTTAAGGCATCTATAAACTTGGTCAATTCATAAAATAACGTAATCGTGAATCAAACAAAATCTTTCCCTTCTTGGAGGAATGTTAGGCAATCGTTATCTATCTTTTTGATTAAATAGACGTTGATAAAAGGTAGAAATGAATATATATCATTCTAATATATAACCATAAACAATAATTTTATTTTCCTAAGAGTACATCAGCAAAAGGTACGAACTGACGTGTTGTGTAAGCTGTGAGCACTTTGAATTAATCGAAGTGCGGTTGTTGCCATTTCTTAATTTAATCCCTCTTTGCATCTAATACATTTACCTTCTAAATGCCCTTCTGAAAAGATTTCTAAAAGTAATGATCTATATTCCAGTAAAGTTTTAATCTGGAATTTTCAGTCATTATCTTTCCAGGTAATCAGTACCAAGCAACGTGAAAAGAAATTTATCATCCGTATGCAGTGAAGTTTTTTGCCAATTCGCACGGTAATTAATTCCAACCGCTGGAGTGTCCAAGGTGATATTTCGATTATTCCAACATAGCCATACTGTTCTTCCTACATGATGTTGGTGATCAATATATGTAATCAACGGATAGGTTTGCTTAAAAGCAAATGGATGTTACAGACTCACCACAAAACAAAGCCACTACAACACCTTCTAAAACATAACAAACATCTCACACGTCTCAGAACTTTCCAATCAACTGCCGCTGCTGGGAAGAAAGGGCGTTGGGTCAAATAGGACTACCGGGGTCTGCGATGTCAGGCAGGGCAGCCGATCGAGACCACAGGTCTACCCCAAAGCCAAATCAAAAGTCCTTCAGGCATCGTGTACCCCATACAAAAATGGGAATAAAGCGTTAAAAAGTAAAAAGTAAAAGATGTTGGTGATCATGTAATAAATGATGAACTGTGTAGGCCCATTTTAACATTGTAAAAGGGAAAGTGTTAATTTACTTAATATTTCATATAATGTCTTCAACCATATGCATGAATGGGTTGGGCAAATGACTTGTGATTAATTCTTTTCACATGATGAGGTGGTTGCCAGATGTCGCATATGTAAAATTAAGTTATTTTTCCATACATATTCCTTCTATGGGCACTTGCTCTTGCAAAGAAGTTGGTTTTAAAGTTGTGGAGTCATTTGAGGTATAATGATGTATCATCTGAACTTCTATACTATATGTACCAAGGTTGCTGAGTAAATGTTTTTTTGTTCCTTGTGCAGATGCTACCTTCCACTTTTTCTTCGAAAATTGTTATTCTTCTCACTAGGTAATGATCGCTCTAAAGTGTTTTGAGTGATCAAGAGAGAGAGAGAGAGAGAGAGAGAGAGAGAGAAGTGTGAGTTTGGTGGCGGTTTCTGCTGGCTGAAATCGTTGCGTTAAGCCACTACTATACACAGAAGAACTAAGGAAAAAATTACAAGGTTTCAATGTAGATTTTATCAAAGTAATAAACAATTATATTAATTATTATCATAAATTATAATCAAAATTCACGTAAATTCTGATAAAAAATTTATGTTATAGGGGATTTATTGTTGTAGGTTAATATTCTTCTGGCAGCGTCAGAAGAAAAGGTGAATCGTCACGTGAAAAATGAGAATAAACCCAGATAACTGAAGGAAAAGATGACATAAAAACGAAAATTTCATTTGTTTTGTCTGTGTTTGTCTGTCTGTCATGGGGTAAGGGTTTGATTTTGAGTAAAATCCTTTCTGGGATGACACTGAGGCCATGTGCAAAATTTTGCTTAATCGCAGGAATGGCCTAAAAGACACTTCCCTGTTAAATTAAATTGTGCCCATTAAATGAGTCAGGGTTCTTCTGCAAAGTTCAAAGCACTAATCTTGAGCTGCCTGTCCCAATCCCTCTTCTTCCCAAACAGGATCTGTGTTCCAGAGCTGAACCTAAACTACCCGAAGCCAGAATGAACAGGAATCGCCCTCCTCAGTCAGGACACCTGAATTGCTTGGGTGAAAGCCGGCGAGGAAGAGAAAGTCATTCAGAGCTCAGATGCAGCCTGTTCTGAACCAGTGACATAATTCTATGTCACCTCTGAGCTTATTCATCTCTCTTGTTTGGCCATTCACTTTACCATCACTGTTTGCCTGAGTGCCACATGTTAGATGGTCCCAAGTCTCAAACCAGTCTGTCCCACAACCAAATTTGGAATAAAATACTAGGCCTGGAGAGAGTTCGGTCAATGTTATCTCATTTCGTTTTTTTATGATTTGCATTTATCATAATTTAACTAAATATAACCTGATTTTACTCACTTTAGCAATTCCATGTAATAAACTGTTTTTGAACCAGTGATCATTTTCCTTCTCCATACATTACAAAAGGGTTCTAATACTTAGAACATCATCCTCCTGTGCCCATCGTCCATCAATCAAGTCTTATAGTTGATGTATATGTCTCATTATTAACTGAATGGCACTCTTAATTTTGTCTACTGTTAATTTTAACCTGAAAATGCCAAGAGCCTAGCGTACAAGGCTCCCTGTAATTTATTCCCCTGATTCCTGTAAATACATGAAATTTCAGACCCAGAATTTCTCTCCTGTTATTGAATTCTAAGTTAAATAACCCTTTCCTCTTGTATTATGATGTGTAGTCCCCAGTCAGAAGCATCCCAAACAGGGTAAGATTACAAAAAAACACATTTGTAAAAATATATATATATATATATATATATATATATATATATATATATATATACATATATTTTATTATATATATATTATATATACAATATTTATAATATATATATATATATATATATATATATATATAATATATATATATATATAATATAATATTAATCTAATCTAATATAATGTATATAATAAGCAAACCTAACAAAAATTAGTTAGGAGGACGCCGTGGAAAAATTCTACCTGTCAGCTGTAATGCATTTTTGTGCTACGTTTCTAAAAACTGAGATATATTCGACGCATGATTTTCGTTTTGGAATACCTTCACAGTACGGGTGTCACACCTGCTGCCCCCACGGGGAACGTGACCGGGGAAAAGGTGGAAATTGTGAAAAGCTCTGCCAAACCTTCTTAACAGTGTTGTGGTTATTGCTCCGGCTAAATTTGTATTTCAGGGATGGAGCGGGAGAGATGTTCCGGCCTTTTTCATGGGCTCAGAATAACAATGGCCAGTCTCGGCAGGATTTTGACGCTTGCCTACCCAGAATACTGTTGGATGGCAGGGGGGGGGGGGTGGGGAAGCATTGGGGGCTACCTGCAAATCATTGGTGGGCTACCTGCTATATCAGATTGTCTTCCAAGACAATAAGATCATTCATAAATGATGTCTTCCAAGACAATAAGGTCATTCATAAATGTTTAGGCGACGAATCTACTGTTCACTTTAGTTAGTCCTCAGATTTTACAAATGTCTGGGTCCAAACAATGACTTTGCCAAATTAACCCTCATAAGGACAACTTTTTAAAAAGTACACATTATGAAATTAACCTTCTAAAACGAGATGACCCAAAATTCAGTTAATATAATCAAATCATTTTAAGACATAATGCGTCCTAATCTGATACATTTTTCTTTCATTTTTACTTCTAAAATTAAACTTTCTGTAACGACTGATAAAAATATAATAATAGCAGTAACCTCTATGTAACCACGATAGTCTGCCAGTAATACACTCCACGATCAGGCTTATCGAATGTGCGGTGCAAAGCATACCTTAGTTTAACCAGACCACTGAGCTGATTAACGGCTCTCCTAGGGCTGGCCCGAAGGATTAGATTTATTTTACGTGGCTAGGAACCAATTGGTTACTTAGGAACGGGACCTACAGCTTATTCTGGAATCCGAACCACGTTATAGCGAGAAATGAATTTCTATCACCAGAAATACATTCCCTAATTCTTCATTGGCCGGTCGGAGACTCAAACGCGGGCCCAGCAGAGTGCTAGCCGAGTACGCCTATAATATAATAATAATAATAATAATAATAATAATAATAATAATAATAATAATAATAATAATAATAATAAAAATAATAATAATAATAATAACGAATCCGCTATTACACTTCTCATTTTTAAAATAACTTTCCATTCCAATAAATTCTTACTAATAAGTCTTGAGACTTTATTGTCGACAGAGGCACAATTAAAACACCGTCCTGTTTGTGACAGGTTTATAATAAAGGGTAAAACTCCGCTACATCTGCAGTCCTTGTTTTGACACCAGTTTCCGCCTTGTTTTTAGCCGACCTGTCTTCCGTGATGAAGATGCAATGATAAAAATGGCATCTTAAAAGTTTTCAAAACACTTTATCCACGTTATATTTACTGATACGAAACTCACTCTCATCTGACGAGTCTTTCCTCCTAAATATCATCAGAGACTAACGCCAAAATAACAAAGACAATTCTCCTAATTAGAGGTATTTTCTCACAGCATTTGGACCACGGTTTATATAATGCAAGACATTTCGTGATTCCTCGAGAAAGCATTTCGGTCCCGAGTCACACCCGCTTTAGTTCCTCGCTGGGTAAGCGGGTTCCGGTCTCAGCTACCACTGTTGGTCGCGAGTTCGAATCTCCGACCGGCCAGTGAAAAACAAGAGGAATTTGTTTCTGGTGATAGAAATTCATTTCTCGCTATAATGTGGTTCGGATTCCACAATAAAGCTGTAGGTCCCGTTGCTAGGTAACCAGTTGGTTCTTAGCCACGTAAAAATAAATCTAATCCTTCTGGCCAGCCCTCTCTAGGAGAGCTGTTAATCAGCTCAGTGGTCTGGTTCAATTAAGATAAACTTTTTCTCATGATTTCAAACTGATAACAGCTGCTGCAATGGGTCTGAAACATATCTTTATAGGTCACCACCAAAAAAATAATTTGTGATTCGTTACGTAGTTCTCTGTGGCTACAAAGGGTAAATGGGAGCCAGTTGGTTCAAATGAACAAGATTAGATTAAAGCCTGTTTCCTCTAACATCAAAAACAATGAAACGATGGAAACCTTGAGAAGATTCTCTTACTACCGGAAGAGTTTAGAAGAATTCAATTTACGCCAAATGTAATCAATCACACCCAGTTTAATTTTAAGAAATTATGTGCAGAAGAACTTGCAAGACAGAGGTCAGCGGCAGTGTATATTTATAATGTGAGTTGAACTGTTACTGGAAGTTTTATGTGACGTATTAAGGTGTTGCCGCATTGTGGCTTAATTTTCATTTTTCATTTATCACGTTCTTTATCTCTGAAACCTTTTCCTGACAAGAAAACAGATATCATCTTACACGTGAACGAATGAAAATAAAAAAATGAAATGTATTGTTATGTCCACAATGAATTTCTCCACATTACAGCCAGTGTAACATTATTCAGTCGTGACTGATTTTTCTTGAAAGGATAAAAATGAAAGAACTGTATCTGCAATTCTATGACATTTTTATTATGCATAGATGACTGACAGTTATTTATTTGGTGGCCTACATTTTTCTCAAACGTAAAACAGAAACGATAAACAAACATCTCTTCCAACATACATCCATCGCAGGGTAAGAGAAACTAAAGTATCTGTTAGTGTTTATAACTGGCTTGTTAGAAAGGGGAAAGGTTCTTAAGGTGAACAAGAAATCCGCCCTAGAAGGCTCTTAGGTGAATGTCTTCCTTTGAAAGGAAAGGGAAAGATATTTTCTACTGTTAGGAGGGTAGATTATGTTTCATTGTTGTCCTCTTTCTTAAACAAAAAATTCCGAAAATGTTTTGGGCCAAGGCTTAAGCAAACATGCGTTTGGTTGCATCGTTAATAATAGCAAGAACAACATCTGGATTCCAAGACGTGCTATGGTCTTTCATTCCTATAATAATAGTGATGACATACTGAGAAACCTCATTTTTACACACCTTTTTATCAGTTACTCTTCACTCCTCTTTACCTGAGGTGGTTTGGCCAAGTAGAGAGAAAGGGATGAGATATGTTACAAAGGGTGCGTAATCAGTAAGTATTCGAAGATGGAATGATAGATAGGACTTGAAAACACTTCCTTGATATCTGTTGCCTAAGGGCTAGAACAAATAGGCTACAAGATCAAGAAGTGACTAGTGATGTATGTATCAAGGGAGACGATTTGCCGCTTTTTAGTTTTCTGAAAAGAAAACTGTTGTGCCGGCGTTGTCTGTCTGTCCGCACTTTTTTCTCTCTGCCCTCAGATCTTAAAAACTACTGAGGCTAGAGGGCTGCAATACGATATGTTGATCATCCAACCTCCATTCAACAAACATACCAAATTGCAGCCCTCTAGACTCAGTAATCTTTATTATATTTAAGGTTAAAGCTAGCCATAATCGTGCTTCTGGCAACGATATAGAACAGGCCACCACTGGCCCGTGGTTAAAGTTTCATGGGCCGCAGCTCATGCAATATTATGCAGAGATCTATTTTCGGTGGCCTAGACTATAGCAAAATCCTTGGTCCTTTGCAGCTAAGCCCCGCCCACTGCACGCCAGTGGTTGGCTAGCTCTCAAAAGGGGAATGACGTCACACTAGTTAGCAGTTAAAAATGATTGCCAGTACGGATATGACTCCGTTCGGTCATGCTGAGGTCCGTCCATGAATGATGACACCGCAGATTTGAGTTCCCGGAATTGTGAAGTATACAATTACTGATATCTCAGATAAAAGATATATTAAGTTATATAGTATCATTACGAAGATCTTGGATCATACTGTCTTCTAATCCTATTTTTTTTATATATATATTTTGATCATGCACAGCCTAAATACACAAGCATCTTTTTTTTTTTTAAATTGGTGCTGGCCTACATAAACGATCCCACATAGACTACATTAATTGAAATGAGGCATAGACTTTTGCAGCCAGTTCTGACATTAGGGTATTAATTGAAATGAGGCATAGACTTTTGCAGCCAGTTCTGACATTAGGGTATTAATTCATCATAATCCAGTATGTCAGATATTAATATCATTGTGAGATTAGGCACAAGCATAAAGTTCTTATATTCTGAGGCAATGCAGGGCATAGGCCTACACATCAAATTCTTACATTCTAGGCCAATTACAGGGCATGGGCTACATAATGCACATGCATAAGGTGAAATGTACACGTATAAGCATGTGCGTATACACATGCATGTGTACTTGCGTCGATGGCCATAGTAAATGTAAAGCCACTTATACCACAGGGAATAAAAGTAAAATTTGTGGGCATGTGGCCGATGGCACACACAGACCAATCGAACTCGCAATGAATATATTGAAAATAAATTTACAAAAGGGATAACAAGCAAATTATATTACAGTGATGAGTAAAATTTATAAGGCTGATGTAGCATTTCTACGAAAATGAAGGCTATGGTAGGAAGGCATCATGAGATTTTAACGAAATAAGAGAAAAAAATGATAGCTGAAAAAGTTATTTATGGATGATCCAAACCAGTCTGCGAGTAGCCCATGAATCGTTTGATTTTGGGGGCATTCTTGTAGTAATATTACCCTGTTGGACAAAAGGATACATCAGAGTCAGTAAATTCTCTCTCTCTCTCTCTCTCTCTCTCTCTCTCTCTCTCTCTCTCTCTCTCTCTCTCTCTCTCTCTCTGTTGTTAGGAGAATATTTCATCGTAGACTACATTCTTAGAGATCTCGGTTACTTTCAATTAAAACACATAACTGAATTTCAGTTAACAATAGTAGGCAGATCATTCTTTACACTAGTATTTCATGAATAGGTCTAAGTTTATTCTGCAGTGTTAGGTTACCGTATGAAAAATTGTCGAAGACACTACAAGCACCATAAAAGCAACAACAAAAACAAGAATATCCACACCAAGAACCACAATAAAACAGCTAAATATAAGTTAGGCCTATAATCCAAACGCCACAAGCTGCGTACACTCGGCAAGGAAAGTGAGGATACAGTTTTTTAAATCTTCGGACATATGTTGCTCAATAATGCGACATCCGGCAATTTAGAAAGGGGAGGAGCTTCCGTCTTATTGAAAATTTTGTTTTTTGCATTTGACCTCTTATAACTTTCAATCATATTCTATGATAATGAAATCATTGATACTTAAATGCAGTAGTAAGTTTCACAGTATTCGTTCAAGTTGTAATTTGCAACGACAGTTCTGAAGCAAAATAAACATTTTTCGACGTAAACCAAGCAACCTTACACAAATGAATTTATGACACCACATTGAATGGAATGTTTTGCATAATCGGAAACGCGATCTTCCATAATGAAATCAAGAGTTAAATTTGAGCAATGTCCAACGAAAGGAACGAATGCATTGTTATGATGAGAGAGAGTGAGAGAGAGAGAGAGAGAGAGAGAGAGAGAGAGAGAGGAAGAGAGTCTGACTGTTGTGTAAGCCCTAGGCCTATTTTTGGTAGAGCTGCTCATTTCATTTTTTTCTTTTAGATGATTGAGCTACACTATATTGGTATAGTATGTTTTAGCAATAAAGAGAGAGAGAGAGAAGAGAGAGAGAGAGAAACTATGGCAACGTCAAGAAACATCCAGTTACTTGTGTTTTCAAGGGAAGCTCCTGCGCTGCCCTTCACATCATAGAGAACGCTCTTGTGGATTTAAATAGATTTGGTCAACCTACCGTAGGTGTCACAACATTTACTGCCATTAATTCCAGCTTTTTTTTAACACCGTGAAATACAAACATGAATGTGTAAAAATTAAAGAAATTATCATTACCTCGTATGATGATGCAATAATAAGCCTGTTCATAACGGAAAACGAGTAAATATTGCCGTTCTGATGAATAGTACTACACCGAGATATCCACATACTATCTTTTAGATCTCTATGAACGAAGTCATCTGAGAAATTCTGATTACTTCGTACATGCATGGTAATTTTTAAGAATCTGAACGTTTTTGTTTTGCAGATTTAACATATATGATATAATTTGCATTGTATTTTCATATTCTAGAGTAAATTTACCGAGATTATGTGTTTTCTGTAAGAAAAAATTGAAATTCGATGAACGAAATCTAATGAAAACTGTATCTTTCACTTTTCTTGCCGAGTGTACACCGACAAAAAGAAATGGGACATTATAGGCCTACGTCATTTTTTTTTATGATCCCGTTATTTCGAAAGGCGATAATGTCCCTAATAAAATTCTCAGCACATTATATCCAATATGACTCGTATAGCCTATCATACTGGAACTTTAAGTTAAACATATCCTGGTTTAGTAGAGCGCAGTCACTGCCTGTCATCCCAACGAAAGTGTAAACGATTGCAATGAAATCGATTTTATGAATATTAAAGTGTAGTAAAATTTCCAAAAATCAGTGTGAAATGCCAATCTGCATAGCTCTGAGTAAGTCTATGTGTTTAAGTTTAGAATGGCGAACACGCTTGACAATATCTGAAGGTAATTATCACTGTCCTGTAATTGAAGTGCACCGATTCGAACGCAAGACATTCCCTGTGTCAAGGTGAACCTCATTTACGAAAACATCGTTGCAGCATCGCGGAACACTCCTGACCTCATTTATATTTCCCTGTTTTTTTACTATTTTTAGGAAGATGCGTATTACGATTTTATTCCAGGGGATGATATAACGTTTCCTTTTGAAAATCGGCGGAACGAATTTTAGTTCAGTAAAACAACCGTCGCAAAATTAATGAAGATGAAAAGAACCACAGATTAAACAATTTTTTGAAACCATTGCCAACCAATCAGTTTCAAGGGATGGTCGTGACGTAAGCAGTGGGCGGGGCTTAGCTGCAGAGAGCGGTGGATTTTGCTATATGCGTACAGAAAGCTCAATTCTTGTTTCAGTAGTCAGTCAGAGGATGAGTGTGGCGATGGGGTTTCATGTTTTTCTCTAACTAAGGCCACTTCCTCTTACTGTGGGATGGCGTTCTGGTTACTGCTTGCAAATAAACACACACATGCACATGCACGCACTCACAGACACCATACGAAGAAGCCCTCCATCTTATCAAATGCTTGTCTTCTGATATGTAGTAAAATCTAATGTTTAACAAAGGGCCCCTTACGCCTGAACATTCAAGATATTGTACAGTACATGATTTCAAACTTGAGCTAACCTGAACTTTGCACGCGTCGTTAAATTTGCGATATTTTCTACCATAAGATTTTTCAAAGCCCGTTTATGGCATGCACTGGTTCTTTCCCTTTCCTTCCAAAACCACACTTGATCAATGCATCTATTTATTTATCTAAATTCATACAGTTCTCCACAGATCCTTCTAATACTTCTTTACACCTAAATATACTGAGTAATGTGTGCCCATATAATGACTTTCATTTTCAAAATATATATATATATATATATATATATATATATATATATATATATTATATATATATATATAATATGATATGATATTTTCATTTACAGTTCCCATTAGATATGGTGACTTTCTGGTATTTTTCAACTAAAATTTTTCACACTTTGCTCATTCTTCTTATATAGATGCAGGAAATGATATACATATATACACAAATGCACACACACAAACATATATTTGTTATGATATATATATTTATATATACACATTATATATATATATATATATATATATATATATATATATATATATATATATATATATAATATATTACCAGCTCTCTTCTATAAGCCTTTTTCTCCCTTAGAGGAGGTGGTTCAAGAGTGGGCTAGCTTTCCCGTTGGCAACCAGTTTTCTACAAGGTGAGGTTAAATCGAGATCACCGATAGAGAAGGCCTGTTCGATGTACTGTGACGTAGGCAAGGATGGTCCGAGTCGCCAGCACTGACTACGCTGCCAGACGAAAGAATCGTAAACAAAACGTCACTAAAATAGACAATTTGTTGCTTGCCAGTTATGGTAATAAGCCAATTTACTTAGTTTTCGCGTCTGCACATATTTGTGTACACCAAATAATATCAATTTGAAACACAGGATAAGAGATTGATATAAAAAATACTGAACCAAAACAATTTATTTACAGTTACAATACAGTATATACCGAAGTACAAACATGTTTATCACTGTATTAAAAAATGTTTATACATATTAGCGTCAATTACAAGACGGCAGTGCATTGGTTTACTCTACTATATATGAATGAAATAACTTAATTATTGTCTTTTACATACAGCTATTGTTTGGTAGTAAAAGTTTCTAACTTTCTCTTTTTATTCTATTATCCTTTACATACAGCTATTACTCGTATTTGGTAAAGTTTTTAACTTTCTCTTTTTATTTAAGTTTTTGTTAGCTACATTGTAGTTACTTTCTTGGGAACAATAATTATTCAATAAGACGTTAGTAGAAGCCAATACTATTAATTTTGCTATTTTTTCTGTACAAAGACCTTCATTACTTATTGGAGCAGCATATTTACTATTTAACCTTTGACCTTTATATGGGGATTTGACATTCATTATTGTCCATCAAATGTAATGTAAAAAAAAAACCCTGACATAATCTGAAACTTCTGAATAAAAAGGGGAAACAGTGATTTTTTTTCCAAGAGTTAGTAAAGCTTGAATGAGATACTCATTGGACATTTGTAAAACTAAACGAACATTTTGTTTCTCAAAGGTGGAGGAGGAGGACGCTTTTCATCACAATTTATAAGAATGTTTCAAGAGTAAACCATCTTCTATCTCATGAGGTTTTTTCAAAGAGATGAATAGTGCATAATGGCTTTCATTTTCTAAAATATGATTTCCATCAAAGGAGAACCGTGGGAACTTCACTGTGTCTCTCTGGCCAAGCCAATTATTCCTGGTACATCTCAACAAATGTACTGAATTTCCGCCTTAATAATCAAAATATGGTTTCAAGTGAGTTTCATCCACCGTCACTACCACTTTTGTCACTGGGTAGTAATGATTGACATTTATACTTAATGTACATCAGAAAATCTGAGTGATTCTGTTCTGATGCTGGGGTGAACTGTTTGAAGACACACATTCCTCATTTTGGAAATAAATTATGCAATATTAGAATTTCTTATCTCTCACAGCCTATAACATATTTGAGAGGAACAATTACAAAACAAATAAGGCAATATTTCCAGCTCTGATGAATAATCAGATTTATTCAGTCATTAACTGTAATTGTTCAAATTTGAATTTCAGTTACAGGCAAGTGTTTGACTGATCATCTACAATTATTGCCACTGGAGGCTGTTTGGACATAGGCTACACCGGAGCTGTTTGATGTTGGCTACACTGGGCAGTGCATTTTTTTTAACATTATAACTGAAATACCAAATGGTTACCAGTACACTTCTAACAATTGTTGCGTACCATTGCTTTTTTTTGACTCCTGGGTGACCAGACAGATCCCCAAAATTTATATGAATTATGAAGAAATGGAAAAGTCACAACAGTTGTAATATATCCATTTTTGAGAGGGAGGGCAAGGGCTAAGGTTGGCTATCAGTTTTTTTGTGACGGGGTTTGGACATGAAATTATCCTCTTTAATCACAAAACTGTAAGTATCCATTGTTGTAATTTTGATAACGGAAATGTGTTCTATTGCCTTCAAATCCCACTAAAAGTTTTAGCTTGCAGGGCTCTGCCCCGGACCCCACTGGGGGAGCGCTCACCCCAAACCACCTAGCTTTATATTTCGTGCCTACACAACACCTACCTAATTCTCTTTTTCAGGCTACAGCCTTCTTAGGCTATACCTGGGTGTAGGCTATACTTACAAAGGCCTAACTTATGTTACCTTATCGGACAAACCAAACTGTAGCCTGTTTAAATGCGCTCCCGACGTAGCGTAGCGCTGGTTCCAGTGTGATGAATACACACTTTATGTTGCAGTCGAAAGTTATCCTAATGTGGAATGGAATGGAATATGAAATTTAAGCTTGAAGCCAAGCACTGGAACCCGAGGGATTATTCAGTGCTAGTTATTGTAATGTTATCCACAGGCAGAAGTCAAATACTTGTTGCAGTGGACTTACTAAGTGTCGAGTTTGCCTACTTACCATAGCAAGTTCGTCCAATAAAATACACAAGATATATCCGTGGCACGCTACTTCATTATGCCATGTAAGTTTTATGCTCCTATTAAAAAATAAAACAACGCAACCACGAGAAATGATGTACGGGAAGGAAGCTCGAGAGGGAAAGAATCGTAAACTTCGCACCACCAGGGTCGACGTCATCACATCATGACGTCATATCCAACAGGCCTTGGTTCTCGTTGGTCTTGGTTAAACTCCCAGATAATATCTGTACCCACACACAAACGCACAAGCTCTCTCATAATATATTAAAATCATATGAAACGCTGAAATACCGAATAAATCTTTTCCTCTCTATCATCCTAATGGAAATGTACCTTGCTCTCATAATAAGAAAAAAATCTGAGCTTCTTTTATCTCTGAATCATTACAGCCACGTACAGTACATTTATGTTCCTTATACATAACCTATCGCATGATCTTTCGTATTTCTGTGATCTCTTTTCCATCTTCAAGTTTCCGGTCCAAGTCTCCAGTTTTCTTTGAAGTTCAAGGAACGAAGCCCATCTCATCAAGCAACACTCCACAGCTTCCGAATCTCCCCTTCTCTAACATTAGGGGTGTCTACAACTTTTTTTCTGCCAACGATTTCTTTTTAAACTTTTCTTGGCGAGATTACATTAGGTAGCCGAGATAACAAAAAAAGCCAGCAGCACATGCAAGACAACAATACCTCAAAGGAAGGATGTATTAGTGGGGGGTAGAGCAAAATGATATGAGGTGAGAAAAGGAAATGTGACGGAAAGATTGGAGGCTACAACTTGATTACACCCCATCATGCAACCCAACTTGTCTAAGAAGCTTTCGCAATACACTTTTTTCTTCGAGAAACGTACAAAAGAAATTGCAAGGGTAAAACATAACAAATTCAACATCACAGAAAGTTACTACACAAAGGCTTATGATATGTTCCGTATCAGCAGAAAATATTTGGAAACTCACAAACCAACGTCATGCATACAAAGAATAAAAAAAAAAAGATTTCGTCAAACAGTCCACCGCTAAGCATAAAGGTATAAATTCTTTCTCCAAGAATGATTTCTTCGTCACTCGCTCACGATTTGTTCTAACTTAGTATCCCCGGATTCTGGACAGTTGAACAGGGATGGAACTCGTAAAACGTGTACGAAAACAGACAAAAAAGAAAATTAAACAAGCATAGGATATGGAAATATAATACGTTAATGGTGAGCTGACCCTTACATACACATAATATATACATATATATATATATATATATATATATATATATATATATATATATATATATATATATATATATATATATATATATATATATATATATATATATATATATATATGTTCCTCATTGGACGGGTGGGTTCCGTTCTCAGCTAGCACTCTGCTGGGCCAGCGTTCGAATCTCCGGCCGGCCAATGAAGATTAAGAGGAATTTATTTCTGGTGACAGAAATTCATTTCTCGCTATAATGTAGTTCGGATTCCACAACAAGCTGTAGGTCCCGTTGCTAGGTAACCAATTGGTTCTTAGACACGTAAAATAAGTCTAATTCTTCAGACCAGCCCTAGGAGAGCTGTTAATCAGCTCAGGGGTCTGGTTAAACAAAGGTATACTTAACTCTGGATACCCCGGCCCTTCCATTCCACTACCGGTAACCCTTTCTGTCCACCGTTTTTGCTATTTCCCATCACCTCAGAATTATACATCTTTTCCCCTGTTTACCAACCTTTCTTCTTTTAACATCGCCAAGCCACTTGAATGCATTCTGATCCATTTTTTCACCAATGTGAACCATTTTACCAGTTCACTGTATCCCAGCCTTTCTCTTTCTTTCGACCCTTCTTAAACAACAACAAAAATCCATCTAAGTAGTCTCTTTGTCTCTCATTAATTGGAAAGAGGAGTTAGATCAACAGTTCCATCGCGCATCATAGCATTTTCCACAGATATTCCACATCTCTAAACTTTTGCAGACACTGACACATTCCTTACTTCACCAATTTTGTTACAAGCCTCTTCGCTCGCATTACCACTATACCCTGTTACGTTCATGTCAGAATATCTGCATAAAAGCTTCTCTCCTTCCATCATCCGCTCTTAGCTTCCACTGTTCCATTTTCCTGGGTCCATTTTCACGCACATCCTCACACTAGCATAGAATCCATGACTTGCGGATACACTCGGACGTACTTTACTTAGTCCATTTTTTCCGTGTTAATGAATCTCTTTTTAAATCTTTTTGCAACTTTCTCCTCATCCACTACTTAGGTTAGTTATGAAAAGTTGCCGATATCTTGGTGGGAAGAAATACCTCGAAATGAAACAACACTCTCTACTTTGTTTGGTCCAAGCATCGTGACTGCACAGTCAGAGGGAAAGCACTCCCACAAAGTTAAGTATACCTTAGTTTAACCAGACCACTGAGCTGATTAACAGCTTTCCTAGGGCTGGCCCGAAGGATTAGGCTTATTTTACGTGGCTAAGAACCAATTGGTTACCTAGCAACGGGACCTACAGCTTATTGTGGAATCCCAACCACATTATACCGAGAAATGAAACAACACTCTGTACTTTGTTTGGTCCAAGCATCGTGATTGCACAGTCAGAGGGAAAGCACTCCCACGAAGTTAAGTATACCTTAGTTTAACCAGACCACTGAAATGATTAACAGCTCTCCTAGAGAGGGCTGGCCCGAAAATGAATTTCTATCACCAGAAATAAGTTCCTCTAAATCTCCACTGGCCGGCCGGAGACTCGAACTTGGGCCTAGCAGAGTGCTAGCCGAGAACTCTACCGACTCGCCCAACGAGGAACTAGCACTCCCACAGTATATTACACGTGTCATGTGAAGAACTGAAATAAGAATAAATGTGGAACTACCCACACAACAAAGTTGTCTTCAACCGACATACATTAACGGAGGGCCATCTTTCTAACAATTTTCTCTCTCGTGGCGGCAGGTCATATATAACACACCTAAAGTTCTTTGCTGAAAAAAATTGTACTGGATTTGACCTGGTTGTATTTAATTAGGACGTTTCGGCTATTTATTGCCTCCACCCATCTTTTGCATACAAATGAGGGATGCTCACTGGTTTTATTTTTAACTGGTGTGAGACGATAAGTCATGGTCTTCAAAAAAATGGATAAAATGACCAAGTACAGAACAGCTTTTTTTTTTTTTTTTTACAGAAGATGGATACACGCAACAAATACACGAAATGACATGATAAAATACGCACGAGTTGAATCCAGTTAATCCAGGAATTAAAAACACTTTTCTCGCGTTTTGTTTGAATTTTGGTAAAAAAAAAAAAAAAAACCCACTGGAGAATAATATATACCTTAAATTGATAAAAAATCTACAGAAGCTTTCGACCTCACATAATGTCCATATATGCTTCTGTATAAACAGTTTTTTTAACATAAACCAAGTATATATAATTTTTCCACCAATAAACTTTGGGATAATATAAATGACATGGCCCCACTACAGAAGCAAATCTTTAAAAAGATAAAAAAAATTAAACCAACACTTCAAGCAGTAAAAGAGATAATCTCTTTTAATGATAATTATATAATAATTATTCTTATTATTATTATTAGCTTTCTCCTATAACGGTCGAACTATTAAAGGCAAATACCCGAGGATCTTCTCTGAACGTTTTAGGCAAAATCCAACAAATATTTCCCGGCCCAAGGATAAGGATAAATCCCTAACTGTCAACCGACAGTCGTAACTCCCAATCGTTGCCAATTGCAAATAAAATTTCATTTGCCAAGAGCTCCGTTAAAAGATCTGGAATTTTAGATGATTCAATTACAGAGAAAGACGGAATTTATGAAGACGAATGACAACCAGTTTCTGGTATAGTTTACAAGTAAATTTCGCCCAAGGAAAATCATATTATAATTTGGAGCTGTTTTGGACAACGAAAATAAGATTCAGCCTCATAACAGGTAGTTTCAAAACTTAATTATTGGAAGAAACCGAATCATTTTCGGATAATGAGGAATGTTAGAAACGCCCCCCAAAAAAAAAAAAACAGAGAGAGAGAGAGAGAGAGAGAGAGAGAGAGAGAGAGAGAGAGAGAGAAAGGAAAAAATTCTGCTCAACTTTTATCGACTCAAGTTCTATAAGGGTGAAGGGATTTTCTATAGGTATCAAACTCCAACAATAAGGTTTCTATGTTATTCGAAGTTTCCTTGAATGCAAATTATTTTTAAAGTTGAGTGAAATGATCTCATAAAATAAATTTTGTTTTCTCTTCTAAACTGTTGGTGTTTGTGAGTGAGAGTTAATATTTCACATGTACATACACACACACACACAACACACCCATGTATATATAAATATATAAATATATATATATATATATATATATATATATATATATATATATATATATATATATATATATATATATATATATATATATTATACACACACCAACCTATTTGTGAAGAGGTTGGTCCAGATCTGCTTACTTTTTATATTGTATATAATTTTTTTTCTCTAGAGAGAGATTTTGTATTGTTTTTTAAGTTGTCCTTTTTTAATTGTTCCTTCTATTTTTTAATTTTCTAATTTGTAATCCACTGTGCAGTCTTAATTTTTTAAATTTAAATTTATAGCCTTTTTGTAATTTATGTTATTTATTTTGTACAGACCTTGAAAATGTAATGAAGGCATTACGAAACGTCGGAAATAGTTTGACCCTTTTTAACAAGTCTTTATGTCTGCCTCCCCATTTGATTATATATATATATATATATATATATATATATATATATATATATATATATATATATATATATATATATATATATGACTGTGATTTTTCTGTTAAAACAAAATTCCATCTTTAAAAGGAGGCCATAAAAACGTCAAAAGGCAGAAAGTTAATGCTATATATTTGGGAGAACAACTGCCTCCCTCGACAGGCAGGTAATGAATGAAATAAGAGTTGCAGAAAACTGTCATTTATACCAAATTTCCAGAGGTCAGCCGTTACGTCACGCCAGTTGACAGTTTCTCCTTCATCTTCTTAATCGTTGGTTGGAGGAAGATTTTATCTATAGTATCTAAGCCTTAGCTCCTTTTGAGAGGTTCATCGCATTTCTTCGTTTAATCAATGCTGATTCTACCATCTAGATTTCGAATCGATAATTGTTGTTAAATTTATGTGGTGAAAATATTTCAGCTCTGTTGGCCATACCTTACTGAGCGTTGATGTTGTATTAACCTCTGGGGAAGTGATTTACCTGTAAAACTGACGTAGAAGACAGTTGTTCCCCGAAATATATAGCAATGACTCTCTACCTTTTAGCGTTTTTATCACTCCTTTATATTTTATATATATATATATATATATATATATATATATATATATATATATATATATATATATATATATATATATATATATTTATATACTCCTTTTTATATATATATATATATATATATATATATATATATATATATATATATATATATATATATATATATATATATATATATATATATATATATATATATATATATATATATATATATATATATATATATATATATATATATATATATATATATATGATAATCAGATGATAACTGATCAGGCGTTCATGGAAAGGCATGCTGTTGACATTGCATTTATTCAAAAGTCGACGTTTCACATTGCTTAATGCATTTTCAAGGCTAATATAGCGGTTAAAATATCTAACTCTATACATAAGATAAAAAATATACACACACTATATTATGTATTATAAACGTTGCTGCGTCGCCTCTCTTGCATCTTAATTCATTATGAAGTTAACTTTAGCAGTAGCAAGACAAGGGGTAGATGCCCACACGAAAAGTGTCGGGCGAGAAAGATGTTGCTGTGCTGTCGCCTTAAGCCAGCCAACGGACAGAAGGGTGGGAATTTCAAACTGATGGAACTCATAAGGGAAAAGACTTTACTAGTTAGCTCTCAGGCATACTTCCTTTAAAACCTACTTGGGTCCTGTAACCTCAGCGACCGATGCCCAAGGCGATGGGTGGCGAGCCTGTAAGCCTTTGTCAGACCACCAGCGACCCATGCCCTGGGAAGGCGATGGGTGGCGAGCCTTTGTCGACCAGCGACCCCATGACCAAGGCCGATGTCAGACCACACCAGCGACCCCATGCCCAAGGCGATGGGTGGCGGCAGCGACCACACCAGCGACCCGATGACCAAGGCGATGGGTGGCAGCCTTTGTCAGAGCGATGGGTGGCGAGCCTTTGTCAGACACACCAGCGACCCGATGACCAAGCGCGATGGGTGGACCCCATGCCCAAGGCGATGGGTGGCCTTTGTCAGACCACACCAGCGACCCCATGCCCAAGGCGATGGGTGCCTTTGTCGACCCACCAGCGAGCCTTTGTCAGACCACAGCCTTTGTCAGACCACCAGCGACCAAGGCGATGGGTGGCGAGCCTTTGTCAGACCACACCAGCGACCCGATGACCAAGGCGATGGGTGGCGAGCCTTTGTCAGACCACACCAGCGACCCGATGACCAAGGCGATGGGTGGCGAGCCTTTGTCAGACCACACCAGCGACCCCATGCCCAAGGCGATGGGTGGCGAGCCTTTGTCAGACCACACCAGCGACCCCATGCCCAAGGCGATGGGTGGCGAGCCTTTGGACCCACACCATGCCCAAGGCAGGCGATGGGTGGCGAGTTTTCACCAGCGAGAAGGCCATGGGTGGAGTTTTCGCCAGACAGCTCCCACACAAAACTGACCTGTCCACCAGCTGCTGTGAGTTCTTCTCTCATTGTCTGTCCCTTTCCACACCAGCAAGTGGGACAACTGTTGAACCCAGAGGACTGTAGCAACTTAACGCATCTGATCAATACGTTATTTGAATTCAGTGGTAAATCTGACTTTGGCAAATTGATTCCCAGTGTTCTTTTTCTCCAACTGAATCTCTCATTTTCCCTGACTAAGAACCCTTGTAAAAGTACGTTACATTCCCTGTTAATTGAATGCATTGAGTGGGTTCCCTGTTAATTGAATGCATTGTTATCTAGTGGTATAACCTTAACTTACCCCTTTGTGGTATTTAACTCATTATTCATGGTACTTGTCCTGACTAGGACTAATATTTCGAGCTCCTGTAAATGTTCCATTTTAATTCTTTATTTCTGTCTGGAACTAGTTTCAGTAAGTCTAATTAATACACGTACTTGTGTGAAGCAAATATACTCTTGTAGTGATTAGTTTCAAGCTGGCGACCTTTCAACTGTAGTTTCCTTTGTCGTTTTAGCCTTGTTGGCCTGGATTGGCAGCTTACGAGGTCCCGGTGCATGCAAGGTATCAATCATTTAATTAATTAGGTAATTAGCCGGCCACTCATGTAAGTATGTGTGTATGTATGTATATATATATTGGGGTCTAGTGCAGCGAAATGCTGCTGTATTATAAGTTTGTCACTCAAAAAACAAACACTCAATTGTTGCTTAAAACTCGTAACTTTGTCCTTTGATAAACCAGTCAGATGTATTGGAAACAAACAAATGTATTACCTGAAACAATGGTCCTGGAAAAGTTTTAATGATCACCAACAGAAATGAATACACGAATTGCAAAACGCATTCGATAATGAAGCCTAGGTAAGAAAAAAAAAACGTATACAATAAATATTTAGGAATTATTATGGCATATCCCTGTCTTGTCTGATGATGGTACTGGTGCATGGAAGAAAGAAAAATCCATTGTTGTTGTAAAAAACTTTACGATTCGATACACTGACCCTACTATGTCTTACACCTGATACAGTGGAGAAATACGTCACCAACTATGGCCGGACTAATGAAACCTCTACAGCAAACTTGTTTCAGTAACATATGAACCGAGAAGTACTGATTAGCCTCCCACCACCAAGAACGGAATTTGCCTGAATAAACATAAAATTAACCCTTTTGTGGCAGTCGCGAAGCCCACGTGTCGTGGAGGGACATAATGAACTCCGACTGGATCAATCAGTCAAGTCAAACACCAATTTGGCACTGGGCAACATCCCATAAACAATCATTAAGTTCAATTAAGAGACGCGGATTATTGAAGCCTTCTCGGACAAATCCCACTTCTTTTCTCTCCAATTTCCTTTCGTTTTCTCGGCCCAAGGTTAGAAAATGTCATGAAGTTGCCCATTCCATCGGCATCTCCACCAAAGGTAAAAGAACTAGCAAATACTGGCTGACATTACTTTCGTAAGTTCACATAATAATAATAATAATAATAATAATAATAATAATAATAATAATAATAATAATAATAATAATAATAATAATAATAATTATTATTATTTTAATAATAATAATAATAATAATAATACTAATAATAATAATAATAATAATAATAATAATAATAATAATAATAATAATAATAATAATAATAATAATAATAATTATTATTATTTTAATAATAATAATAATAATAATAATAATAATAATAATAATAATAATAATAATAATAATAATATAATAATAATAATAATAATACAGATTTGTTAAACAAAATGGCAGTTTGAACAGCATTTATTTTATATAGTAAACGCTCAATTCGTCTTATCAATTGCCTTTCGCTGGAATGGTTGCAAGCAATTGTCCGATATTCATATCCGGTGGTTTAGTGATGTGAAGGAGGTAGTTCTCGAGGGGTGTCGACTAGTTTCGCCCTCCTCGTTAGGGCATCATTCAGGACAGGATCGCAGGATGCCATGGCTGTAATGCGTGGATTGGTCATCTTCTACAGCCATTGCACCCTGCGGTCCTGTCCTGAATGATGCCCTAACGAGAAGGGCGAAACTAGTCGACACCCCACGAGAACTACCTCGTACACATCACTAAACCACCGGATATGAATATCGGACAATTGCTTGCAACCATTCCATCGCAAGAAAAGCAATTGATAAGACGAATTGAGCGTTTACTATATAAAATAAATGCTGTTAAAACTGCCATTCTGTTTAACAAAACCTGTATTAAAGAAGTTCTTTTTCCTAATTTTACAATAATAATAATAATAATAATAATAATAATAATAATAATAATAATAATAATAATAATAATAATAATAATAATAATTCAGGAAATTCCAAGCTATTAAGATCTCACGCGCTTTAAATTTTATTCGGATGAAGCACCGCAAAACGGAACCAAAAAAGATATTAAATTGAAAACGATATGATTTCTAATGACAATTACGCGAGAAAAAATATATGTAAATTGAATCAGGTAAACATCAAGAAACAAATCAGATTTAAAGATGAATCTCTCTCTCTCTCTCTCTCTCTCTCTCTCTCTCTCTCTCATAAAAACAACCAAAGTGGACCTCAATACCCTTCTTATTACACCAAATTAATCGGTCCAAAAACCCACGTATTATACATATGCACCAAAAACGCAAAGCACAGATAATTTTACTCGAGAAAATATCTGGCAGTTTGGACACCAGGAAAAAAAAAAAAACGAAAACTTTAAACGTACAAAGGAAAGAAAGAAAAAAAAGCACTATTCCGACATCCATAGAGGTCATTTTTTTTTTTTTTTTTGCATTTTCTATTTGTTTTTTTTTTTTTTAAGGCTTTCAGCTCTGCAAGTTAGAAATCCCATTTTTTCGCGGAATTAAAAGTTATTCCTGTGGATTTCTGTACGGAATTCGCAGAGGCAACTAGGTAAAAACAATCGGCATTTTCTTTTTCTTTTCGTTTTATTATTATCTTTGCGTTTTTTTTTTCCCACGCACGCAATCTGTGCACATTCTGAGATGACCTATTTCTCAAACTCGGCAAATTTTGCTTTAATGCTGAATCTTTTCATCCTTTAGCGGATACGAAATAGCAGAAGTGGACAAATCTGGTTTGGGTTTGGTTTGATAATATATATATATATATATATATATATATATATATATATATATATATATATATATATATATATATATATATATATATATATATATATATATATATACATACTCTCCAGCTTCCCAGGACAATCTAGAGTCAGCTGTGTGGTGTCATTCAGTAAAATCAATCCCAAAACAACTGAATGAATAATTTTTCCTAACATATTCTTACACAGAACAATCAGCTTATATAATAAATAATGTGGGAATAATAAGTAAATATCACTTGTGTTCATGCAGTGACAACACTAAATAGCAACTCGAAGAACAGACGTCTAAAAATCGAATCATTATTTTCCAGCGGTGAAATAATTCTTGCCAAGTCTTCCATTTAAAAGTTCGTTTAGCGTTGTTGCCTACAATCATCGCCTATAGCTTCAAACTTCACCTCCATTCATAGGAAAACCTAGTGTTCTTAATCTAAAAGCTCTTGGTTAAGAAAAATAATTTTGGATGGTAAGGCGTCTGAAGTAACCAATCAGGAAGCACCACGTGGCCTATCCTGACTGGTTGCCTGCCAAGACGCCACCATCGATATCAAGTAACCAATTACGAATCGCCACGTGTCATATCGTCAAGGGTTAACTTAATCAGAGTGACGTGATTGGTTAGTCTGAAAATGCTGTGACATAAATATCTTCGATGGATTGGGAGTGTAAAGGGGAGGGCAAAAGTGGAGAGGAAGGGGGTTAAGGAAAATTTAGACCAAAGGCCAAGCGCTGGGACCTATGAGGTCATTCAGCGCTGAAAATAACGGTGAAACCGTTGTTGAGAAAGGGTGGAGAGTAAGATGGCGGAAAGAGAATATGAAAGGAGGTACAGTAATAGGAATGAAAAGGGGTGGAGCCGAAGGGACGCTGCAAAGAACATTAAGTAATGCTTACAGTGCACCGCGTGAGGGGCACTGACGGCACTAACCAACGGCCCCCCCCCCCCGCTGCCCCTAAGGAGGAAAGGGGGTAGGAGTGGAGGAAAGGTAGAATGGGAAGGAAAGAGAAAGGGTGGGATGGGGTTGTCTGTATGGTAAAAGGTTGGGGGAAGGGGGAAGGGGGGGGAGAACAACGTGGCTAATATTTGCAAGAAGTAAGAAATTCTGTGAGCGACGAGTTAGGTACAACTTAGTTTAACCAGACCAGTGAGGAGCTGATTAACAGCTCTCCTAGAGAGGACTGGCCCGAAGGATTAGACTCATTTTACGCGGCTAAGAACCAGTTGGTTACCTAGCAACGGGACCTACAGCTTATTGTGGAACCCGAACCACATTATAGCGAGAAATGAATTTCTATCACCAGAAATAAACTCCTCTAATTCTTCATTGGCCGGCCGGAGACTCGAACGCGGGCCCAGCAGAGTGCTAGCCGAGAACTATACCGACCCACCCAACAAGGAACTTGTGAGCGACGAGAATTTTTACCGCCGTTACATTTTATCACATTCCATAAATTTGCATTAAAACTGACCTCCCTCACACCCTAGCACTTGTGAGAGAGACCACGAGCGAATTTTAAACATTTCTTTGTTTGCCTCGAGCAGTGAAACCGTCGGTCGTTCAAGCAGCAAGCAGCGCTTGACGCATCTCTCTTCATGGCTTTTAACAAGTGAACCTCACAAACTCTGCGATGGCCGATACTTCAATTAACATTTCTTCTTCACAAAAAAAGATAATTTCATATTCTCGACACCTTTCCTCCTCCTACTGAAGGAGGAAGTGGAAGATGAAATAAGAACACAACTGATCGAACCGGAATTTTTTCGTGAATTCTCGTTGAAAGAAAAAGTCGAACCAACATGAATAAGAAGGCAAATGGCACAAAGAAGATTACTGAGGCCCCGGTGTTTTAGTAATCTTCTTAATGCTTGCAAGCACCGCTGTGCTCTCCCTATGGTCTGGAAATGCTTTTTTCATATTTAATATACTTGCGATACAATGTTCCTCATCAATTATCAAGCAGCGAGCAGCGTTGCCATCATAAATGCATAAGCAGACACTGATAGTCTGAGTCATTATTTTCTGCAATTTCATTTTTTATGATTACAGCTGAGTAATGCTTGTGAACTGCTTAACTGATTTAAGTTAAAGATAGTAAACATAACATGAATGAATTTTCATTCAGCAGTCCTTGCTCACGGTATGATCCGGATTATAGATAATTAATCCACTCAGTTAATAGAGTGACTACTTAAACCAGATTTTTTTTTTTTTTTAAACAAAACTATTTTGTTTAAACGATGTTTTGGAAGTACGCCTCTCAGCTATGAAGAAGATGCTTTTTCACTTTAGCAAATCTGTGAAATATCGGGCAACATAAAAAAAAAAAAAGTTAGGGCCATCCTTAGCATTCTCATTCGTGTTAGGCATTTTTTGGAGAGAGAGAGAGAGAGAGAGAGAGAGAGAGAGAGAGAGAGAGAGAGAGAGAGAGAGAGAGAGACTACTAGTCTGCTCTTCGTTTGGTCTCTTACTGAATTCTATCACGAATTGCATCTGCATTTTGCAGCTAAAAGTTGTATCTTTTCACTAAGTTTTCCAGGTATACCACAGCATGTTTAATGCAATGAGCAACATATTTTTAGTGGAAAATATACGTAGCGCCCTGTAAGAGACGTGTAATGTGAATGTTAAAAAATTACCATTGTTTCCTTCATTAAAACACTTCATTTCCAAAACCTCACTTTCACATATTTTCCAAATAGAGCGACTAATTTTGCTTTGCTATTTTTCTCTGTCCTTTAAAAAAATATTGCAGTAAAATGGGCAGGTTAACAGCAAACATAAACTTTACCGCACGGAATAATGAGTATATCTGGATATGTGCAACGTGAGAGTTATATATATTATTATAATTTACAAGAAGTCGCTGCACAGCGCACCTTCCCCCGCCCCACCCCCGGCCTAATTTACCCTTTGTTTATTGAGAATGAAGTCGCCGCCGCATGGCCGATCGTATTTGACCTAGAAATCAGAGCAAGGTTATCAACATTTCGATCGGTCCTTCTTTTTACCTGGAACAGATACTGAGATGACACGGATAAAAAGGGCAAGAGAGGAGACTTAATGCCACTCCCTTAAGCAGCTTAGCCCAAGTAAGCTGCTTAAAACAACCTTTCTAAAGGCAGATTAGGCTGCTGAACTGTCTTATCTTCGCAGGACCGTGGAAGAGGCAACCAAACCGCTGACCACCTGGCGAATGACACATCGTTTGCACACGGGCACGACGTGGCCGGAGCCCTTAAAAGGAAGAGGCAGCAGGAGCCGTAGGCAGTTAGTCGTGTGAGCAGGAGCCACGCAGTAGCAGAGGAGGGGATAGCCATACACTCGGGCGAGTGATACAGTTTGCTGAGAGACCATTCACCCTCCCGCCCCGTCCGACTTCAGACCCCAGTCATCCTCGAGGGACAGCGTGCATCATCAGTGTGAACGTCCCTCGTCATTCTTCGCCAGAGACCCGCTTCCCCTAAGGTAAAGTGCGAGTAAAGACTTTTCAGTCACGACAGTCTGCACTTTAGAAAGTTTGAAGTACCAGCATTTCACTTCTGTACTTGTGCCAGTTTATCCAGTACCATTTCCAATGTCCTGTGTTCAAGTGTAAAGTGGTCATTCATTCCTCGAGTCTTTGGCACCCTCAGTGCAAACTCGGGTCATATTCAGTGTTATACTGTTCCTTTACGGGCGTGTAATGTGTAAATCTCTCTTGCAGAGGGACCTATTCACAGTGGACTCATCTTGGACTGTGCCTTGCCCTTAGTAAAGACTCCAGTAGAAGGATCTTCAGGTGTTGCAAGCCCTTTATCAATTTACTTATCCATTTACCCTTCTAATACTTCCTTTTGTAAATATAATTCTTTAATTTATCCCAAGTGTTTACGTAACATTTCCTCATGAAGTAGAGCCTTCAGCTCCTAAATTCACCCCTTTTTTCTTGTTTTTACGATTTCCCTTTACGTAAGTCCGAACTCCAAGGACAATTAAATAAAGTTTCCGTTGCCAGCCTGTAAAAATACCATAAATTCATGGGAAATATATGTATATATATATATATATATATATATATATATATATATATATATATATATATATATATATATACACATATATATGGTTCTTTGATGCAACTGATCCACTCGTCAGTATCGAGATAGTATATTGAGCAACTAGTCTTTTACAAAGTTTGTTTCTTTGAAGTTCATCCTTAAAATTATTAGTTTTTCCTACTTTATTGCCAAATTGATTCAATGTATTTAATAACTATTGCGTCAAGCTGGAAGCTTATCACCTGTGTACGTATATATATCTATATATACTGTGTATATATATATATATATATATATATATATATATATATATATATATATATATATATATATATATATATATATATATATATATATATATATATATATATATATATATTGTATATATATGTATACATAAACACACACAAACATATATATATATATATATATATATATATATATATATATATATATATATATATATATTGTATATATATGTATACATAAACACACACAAACATATATATATATATATGAAATAGGAGAGTTTGGTTAATGATGATATCTTCCTCTGAAATATCTGAGTGGTACAAGTCTTATCTCTGAATCCCTGGAAAAAGTAGTCTAAAATTTGCGTGGGACTTATAATAAGTCCGACTAATTGGATGCCTTCACAATTTCTAGAGTTATGGTGGCGATCTTATAAATACCCAGAAAACCGATGGGTCCTCCTCCTCCCCCACCTCTTAAAAAGATCGGGAATCCCTGCTCTCAAGAGCAACCTCTTGAGGGAAGTTCAGTAATTGAAAAAAAAGAAAACAGCAGGGTACAGTAGAAATCATCATTTCTGCCCAGTTACAGATAACTGGTAAATAACATTAATTATTACTTCTTAATTTATTCTGTTTTATTGTAACAAGCTTTGAATGGTTGTTCATTGAAGGACTTGTCTACTTATTTACTGCAATAATAATTAATTACTCCATCACTTATTTCTTGATATTGGACCAGATCAATCATTTAATAGAAATGGAATTAACTGGTCAATTATGGTCAAAGGGCTTGGCTGGTCTTACTGAACATATTCAGCAATAAATGAAAACATCCCTCTCTGCGCTGGGATTTGACTGGAAAGGCGCCACAACTGGTTGAGAACTTTTAATGAGCGGGAAAAACTCTTTTACGGAAGTTTGCAAAAAATGGAGAACGGTTTTCCACATGTTTGCTCCAACTGGACTGAGGTGGTGTGATGGTTAAATATAAATATTTCAAGCTACAGTTTCATGAATACATGTGAGCTTAAGGGAGTATGTGAGCTATGGGGCATCTTACAAGCCAAGGATGGAAGAACGTCCTTGAAAATGACTGTTGCAGTTTCGACGTGACTTCCCACAAATACTTCCCTTTCACTGAACTTGGCAGGTATATATTTTGTTTGTAGAAGGATTTAACTGGTAATATATTGAAAAAAGGAAGATGTTACTCGGCACTGACTGTAATGGAATATGATTAACTGCTCATTACAACGGACATGGAAGGCAGTTTTGAAAAATAAAATTCATTTACTAAAAAAACTGCCCGGTCATTGACACACCGCAGTGGAGGTTCGCTGACAACTCACATTAAAATTACTTACCTTGCGACAAAACACAGCGGTTGACAGAGCATCCATTGAAATGGGAAACTACTGGTCAGGTATTGCAATGGAATCTAACTAACTTTTCATTTCAAGAGGACTTTACTGGTATTTTAATGACGTGTGCATGACTGACTATTTAATACAATTGGAAACGAAATTCGAAAAGTCACATATTACAAAAAGGACAAGATTTATATTGACTGCTCTTGAGAGTTAATCGCGGATTTCTTACACAGTAATTTAACTGATAATCAGCAATTTTACTTGAAAATTTCTCCTGCAACGAAGATTTCAACGACGCTTCTCTTAAACAAAATGAAAAGAATTTCACTAATTACAGGGGCGACTGACAAACATTACTTTTCGAATGAAAAAAGAATTCTAAGTTATTACTGTTAGGGGCGACTGGCAAGCATTACTTTTCGAATGAAAAAAGAATTCTAAGTTATTACTGTTAGGGGCGACTGACAAACACTTTTCGAATGAAAAAAAGGATTATTATTATTATTATTATTATTATTATTATTATTATTATTATTATTACTGGAATAAAAACTACTGCTAGTTTTGCACCATATATTTCAGACTCCGACTGCATATGTTTGTCTGCTGTCAGCCTGTCCTTTCTCTCCAGAGAAAGATGAAACCTTTATACGGTAGCGGCGCGACGGCACAACAACTGAGTCTCGGTTAAGGATGTTATCAAATTTCTCTCTCTCTCTCTCTCTCTCTCTCTCTCCATTACTTCCCTTCTTTTTTAATTCTCATCCTCATGTTTTCCTCGACATCCAAATTTGAATTTCCATTTAGGACGTCTCAGACAGAATTTCTATCTCGTTTTTATTTTATTTTTAATTTTTTTTTTTAAGACTGGGATTGTCGGTTGGTGGGGTTGGGAGGGCTCTTTCGGAAGTTGAAGGTGTGTTGTTATTGATATGAGGCTGTGGGTAGCGTAAGGGGGCAGAGGGGGGAAGGCATATCTTGCGTAAGTGTGGAATGGAAAGTTACAGAATGCTAGAGAATGAATGGACACCTAAAGTCAAAACACAAAAATGGACGCTCCCAGGATGAAACATCGGGATTAAAAGTAACGGCAAGGTGCGGCCGTACAGGATCGTAGTGTAGAATGTATGTGGTGGTCCCATTATTTTCCTCGATTAAAGCTATGCAAGCTACATACAACTTCAATTTTACTCTTTCGTATCTCTCTGTCATCTGGTGGCTAACCCTTTTCTACTCCAATGAAATATAGGTTTTTTTTGGCTTCATTTTCGTGAAATGAAAGAGAAAATGGAATGTGAATATCCAAAGTGCAGATACCAGCAGGTAATAAAAATACCAGCTTCTCATTAAGTTCCCCATAAAATGACTACACTCGAAAAATAACCTCTTTTCAGTTTCTCAGTCGAGGAACACTCGAAAATTTTGGCTTCTTCAAGAAAAGTTCCTGTACTTTTCCCTCTTTTGTTACCTAGTTACCGTCAGGTCTTGTCCAGACAATGGAATTTTGTGATAAAACTAAGCAAATGCCGTACTCCAATTTTCGCTGAGGAAAGACGCAAGAGGTACGGGAAGGATTACCAGCATTCCTTAATTAGTGTTTGAAATAGGGGTCATAATAATGAGAGGAAGGATCACTGTGAAAGCCAAGGAGAGAATTTTCCCACAGCAGTTAAGTATACTTTAGTTTAACCAGACCACTGAGCTGATTAACAGCTCTTCTAGGGCTGGCCCGAAGGATTGGACTTATTTTGCGTGGCTAAGAACCATTTGGTTACCTTGCAACGGGACCTACAGCTTATTGTGGAATCCAAACCACATTATAGCGAGAAATGAATTTCTATCACCAGAAATAAATTCCTCTTATTCTTCACTGGTCGGTCGGAGATTCGAACTCGCGGCCAGCAGAGTGCTAGCTGAGAACGGCACCCACTCACCCAACGAGGAACCTTACCACAGCAGTGGTCTTTTAAATGAGGGTCCTACTTTATCAATGCAAGAACTATTTTGTTTTTTCAACTTTATCAAGAAAAGTCCTTCGAAGAGGGAAACTTAAACGGAAGCTTAGTCTGCATTCAACGCTCTTTTTTTATTCATCTTAATAAGAACTAAGGAATCCGAGTCATTCCCTTCCCCACTCCCCAAAAAGTCTCATTTCAAAAAGGGCCATTTAACTGAAAACTGGGCCATTTCTACAGGAGTAACAGCTACTCACTCATGAATTAGGTCACTGCGTTTTGAAAACTTCACCTTTATTTTGCAAAGTAAGACATAATATAAAAAAAGGTCTTTCATTACAAATGCTGAGAACCGAAAGTATTCACGAACGACAAATATGTGAATACATTTGCGAAGGAACATGTAACCAGACCTGAAAAGTAGAGAAAACAGCAATATTAAATGTCATACAGGTTAGTAAAAAGTCATCACACAGCGAAGGGGTAACTCCGCCAAAAATTTTGTAAAACTGCAACACACCGACGCAAAAGGAAACGAATGACTTGACACGAACCACTTAAAATTAAAACCGGGGGAAAAGAAAAGTAAAAACGTCTCCAATTCCCGAGCAATCAACCGAAAGCGCCATACGAGAGACGAGACGTGAAACGAACGCGGCCATTCGAACCGCTGCTTGACCGTCGTCGTTCGCTCCCAACCCTCATTCTTCTCTCTGTGCGTTCCATCACGCCGCCTCACCATCGACACAAACAAACAAACAAACAAAAAATAAATAAAAACATGACGACTCTATGGAATGTGGCTGCAGGCTGCATGCAATAGCAATAGAGGAAACTGCTGAATGCGATGCAAGGTACAGACAGTTTCGCGTGAACTGATAGTGGATGGGAAGTAGGCGTTGCGTTTTGATTGCTCGTCTTCCGATATTGGATCTGCCCGGTATTATTCATATACAGGGATGTGCGTTGTACAATTACACATATGAAAGCTTCACTTGCAATAAATAAGAGAGCAAGGATTACGCTGCGTAAATAAATACACAGGTGCTACCATGATTTCATGAATACATATACCGATATATATATATATATATATATATATATATATATATATATATATATATATATATATATATATATATATATATATATATATATATATATACACATATATATATATGATTATTATCACTTTTGTACGTGATTCATTTATCACACATAACCACAGGTGAAAGGTAAGAATCGGGGTGTAGGTCCTGACTCGACTTTATATATATATATATATATATAGTTTCGACTTTATATATATATATATATATATATATATATATATATATATATATATATATATATATATATATATATATATATATATATATCTAGATAACAGCAACTGGCTTAAAAGGGGCTGCTATCCGGTGAACAGAAAAATGTAATAATGAATATACTCAAATTACCACAAGGTGGGGGGGGGTTTAAGGCAAACTTCAGAATGTCCGCTTAAAATGTGTAATTCACTAAATAATTAGAAGAGAAATATTCACAGGAGCTATCAATGGAGCCCTGTAGCACTACTCTAATTTACTTTACCAAATGAACAAACTACTAAGCAAAGTGCCATAAAACGAGTAAGCGTTATCATTAAGCCTTCGTAGGCTACGATAAGTCGCACAGGATGGGGTGCACACTGAGATTTCTGGGCATCTTGACCGGGTATGGCACGCTGACCTACAGGTAATTCCACAATACAGGTGCTCGAAACGCGCATCTGCAAGGGCAGGGTCGTTGAACTATACGAAATGAAAGGAATGACACTTATCTTGAAATACGTAAGCAAATATCAAAGCGCTCGTACCACTTCTTTCATGAATCTTGACACTCGTGGTCAAAAGCGAAGTTGAAATTATCACTAATATTCCAATATCAAAAACCAAAACACCACAGTCATAATCACATGAGTCTCTGAAGTATAGGTCTCATTGGAATAACTTCTTTGTGAATTTTGGGTCATCCATACATTATTCCCTAGGAAGCACCTGTGCTGTGTAAGGATTCATAGGTGCCACTACTTATAATATTTCGGTCTTCTAAACATTTTAAAAATCGATTTATTCGATCCTCGACTGTAAAATTACGACCGAATAAATCGATTTTTAAAATGTTTAAAGGACTTAAATATTATAAATGTTTAAAGGACTTAAATATTATAAGTACTCATACCTATAAAGTTCAGTATACCTTCGTTTTACCAGACCACTGAGCTGATTAACAGCTCTCCTAGGGCTGGCCCGAAGGGTAAATCCTTATAGAGCACAGGTGCTTCCAATGGAATAATGTATGCATGACCCAAAATTCACAAAGAAGGGATCCCAATGAGACCTGTACCTACCTCACATGACACTCCTAATTATAAACTGGCTAAATTTCGAGTCCCAATTCTAGCACCCTTAACTGCCAATAATTATAGTATTAAAAGCTCTGATAATTTCAAAGAAAGGATTTCATCACAAGGCTCAGATCTTTTTATGGCTAGTTTAGATGTGGAGTCACTTTTTACTAATGTCCCTGTGGAAGAAACAATCGATATTATTTTAGATCGAATTTTTCCTAAACCAGATACCGTTTTTAATCATTTTAATACCACGGATTTAAAAAAAACAAAAGCTGTTGCAATTGGCCGTGCTGGACACACCCTCCTTCTTAACGAGAAAGCCTATGTTCAAACTGATGGTATGGCCATGGGATCTCAATTAGGTGCTATCTTTTCAAATATTTCTATGTGCTCCCTGGAGGAGCGCCCTTGGCTTGCCAAGCCTTTTTTACAGCAGATATGTTGATAGACACCTTTCTGCTGCTTAGGAACAAAGATCGATCAGATGAGTTTCTTGAGTATGACAACCAGATGTATCCTAACATAAAGTTTATAATCGAATATGAAAGTGAAATAAATTGCCCTTCTTATATATAATGGTTTTAAGACGTGATGATCATTTTAATACCACGGTTTTTAGGCAAAAAATCGTTTACTGGTCTGGGTTCTAATTTCTGTAGCCGTTGTTTCTTTAATTTTAAGTTAAATTCTTTGTCTACCGTCTTCCACAGGGCCTTTAGTTGAACATCTGATCGGAATGGTTTTCACGAGTAAATTCTGTATCTCCACAAACATTCTATTAATAGCTGTTTCCCATCTGAACTCTTTTACAAACATTTGCGCAAATTTTTAAACAATATTTTTCATCCAAAATTCAAAATACCACCAGTCCCTAAACTATCTTTCTATGCAAGTGTCTCGCTTATCTATGATAAACACTTTCACCATGACTTATGACAAATAATAAACAAATATTTACCGGCTGTCAAATTGAAACTAATACCTAGTAATCCAACGACGATCAAGTCTCTGTTTAAATATGAAGAAAGTCTGCACCCTTTGATGACCTCAGGAATCATATACCTATTTAATTGCCCCAGATGTGGCCTGGGGAAATACGTGGGCTCCACTCGTAGGTTGTTGAAGGTGAGATTAGACTCTCATCGTGGTGTAAGTTACCGAACGGGCGTTAAATTATCAAACCCTGAATTTTCATGCATAAGAGACCAAGAGAAAAACTGCAAATATAATATCAGCTACAGGAATTTTAAAATACTAGGCAAAGCTCCGAATGACCACCAACTGTCAATACTAGAATCTCTTTTGATTAAACAACCAGTTCCCCAGTTAAATACTCAGTCCACGTCAACACCTCTATACCTCTCGTGAGTTTTCTCTGGAACCAAAATGGACCCTGAGTGTCACTCGGCTCTTGCCTTTACATTATGTTTCTTTTTATACTTATGTGCAAAAACATTTTTCTCGTTTTTCAAATCTGAGTCTACTCTTAAATCTGTCGTCTCTTTAATTTATGGCTTTGAAAATGGGACGCATGGTTCTGAAACGTCAGCGTAATGCAGCACACTGAAAGGAAATAAAGGAATTCTCTTTCTCCCCTAATATATATTTATATATATATATATATATATATATATATATATATATATATATATATATATATATATATATATATATATATATGTATATATGTATGTATGTATATATATACATACATATATATATGGATGTGCCTGTGTCTGTATGTGTGTAAGTGAGTATGTGTTTGTGCATGTTAAAAGTAACCGATAAAGGAAAATAAAGTTCGTAGCGATATTGGTCTTCCCTATCACTTCAGGCGGGAGTTACAAGGGTTGTAATCAAGCCAGCCCCAAATGACAGACTCAGGTGCCGTTCTCTCGTCAAATACGTTACATCTGGATACAAATGACAGCGCAGCCCGCCGTTCCATTTTGTGCGTGCAAACTCGCTCCCACACAAAGAAAACCGCCTGAATATTCAAACACCTTTTCTAATATGTTCACGCACGCACACAAATATGCATACACACACAATATATATATATATACATATGTGTGTGTGTGTGTGTGTATGATGACAAGAAGAATGGAACAACGAAGTACAGTATCTTTCACCTTTACTCTAAGGCATCCTCAGTCAAACTACAAAAAAGGGATAGTATATTACCAAGATGACCCGGTTTCACAAAACACTAAAGAAACATAAAGCCATTTTAATGCATACGGAGATTACATTTGAGGTTGATCTTCAGAGGAGGAAGAGCTGTTAAATATTAAACTAGGTACGGAAATAACCAAAGGAGGGACTAAGGACATTAACGAGAATTAAGGAAAATCTTGTTATGTCATTATTCAGGGTCCAACGAATTCAAGATTTTTTTTTTTGCACTTGCACAAAAGGGCATTATCCCCTTGGCCATCTCAAACGGAATATCTATGTTGATTTTTCTCGTTCATTTCTGACTGATTTGCCCGAATGGAAAGTCACATCCCCTATATGGGATTTTAAAAGCAATGTGGCGACTTTGTCTTGTAAACATTTTAGTGGAAAAGTTATGAGCTTAAGATGTGGTTTATCACGCGTTTTTTCACTTTGTCGATACTGTCGACCATTTTTTCCTTCGAGATACTCAGTGACCTTCCAAATCGCCGGTCCGACATCGTAAAAGGGTTTGCTTATTCATTTCCTAGTGAAATTAATTTCTCCAAACGTTTTAGGAACGCTTGCACGAGCCCAGAATTGATGAAACCAGCCACATCACAAAAGCCAATAAATCAAAGTTTGATATTTAATATCCGGGTAATAATGGTTATCGTAACTTATTGCATCTCAAATCTGGGATGTTTATTCAGTGTTAATAATAATAATAAATACTCGATACTAAAAGTTAAGTATACTTTAGTTTTACCAGACCACTGAGCTGATTAACAGCTCTCCTAGAGAGGGCTGGCCCGAAGGATTAGACTTATTTTACGTGGCTAAGAACCAATTGGTTACTTAGCAACGGGACCTACAGCTTATTGTGGAATCCGAACCACATTATAGCGAGAAATGAATTTCTATCACCAGAAATAAATTCCTCTAACTCTTCATCAGCCGGCCGCGGGAATTGAACTCCGGTCCATCTAGTGACAGTCTGAAGCTCAACCGACTCGGCCAACAAAGAGCTTCTCGATACTAAAGAAGAGCCCTTTTCGGAAACAATTAAGTTATTCAACTTTAAATTATGAAGACAATGAAATATAACAATGGCTTTTTGTTTAGTTTTCCTGAGATTCCGAATCATCGTCACCGTAATCATTACGGCTTTGAAACGCATAAGAAAATAACCCTTCGAGATTCAGACTCCGGTCTGCGGGCCCCACAACGTCAAAAATGTAATATCTTACGGAGATGTTATCGCCGCTGCCAGGAACTGCCCCACCAGGCATCCATTTTTGGTGTTTGTTTTGACCCACACAAAATCCTACTGCATCGGTTAATAGAAATCTCAATAATTATTTTCGCACACTGGGTTACCTACTACCAGTCAATCATATTTGGAATTGATCAGATTGTATATTTGTGAATGTTAATTCATTTTTGTTACTGCAATGGGTAATATCACCAGCGCCGTTAAAATTATATAAAGAACGCTTTTGAGAACTTTCTATTTTTACGATTATTCAAATACTTGTACTGTTATCCCTAAGGACAATACGTGTAAATAACCTTTAAGAAAAAATTCAATGAACCAGCCCCGTCTATCACATTCATTCTAAAAAGAGAAAAAAAATATCTACTTTCCATTTTTAGACATTGTTATTAGACATAAACCTTTTAATTTTAAATTTAGTTTATATAGGAATTTATTCTCCAGGAAATCATAGAAAATATCTCTGAATTATCTTCACTGATAAGGGAATTGGGTAAACCAACTCATATTTTGGATACTTGTTACAATATTGTTTAAAATTCATATTACGATAAAAGTGACTGGGCGGAAGAATTACAAAAAAAAAAAAAAAAAAAAAAAAAAAGCCCCAATTATTTGCCTTATTTCACCAGCTTTGAGTTCATCAAATCAGTGATGGGAAATATTCAACATAATAAAAGTAATCTTTCCGTATACCAACGCTAGAAAATTTGCTTTTTAAGAAGTTTCGCAACAGACTAACAACATTGTTTTACAACATCCCATGTGTGGACTGTCACTTATTTTATTTGGGCTAGAAAAGCGAGGAATTAATGTCAGAATAAATATTCGATCAGAACTTGGCAAAAGAGCAACGCTTTCTGGGTACATCTAAGTGTATTAACAAGATATAATAATGTCTCCTGGAATCTCTTAGAGTCTGCATTGACATTTTTAGCAAATGGAAATGATACTGAATTAAGTCCAAGTCTCCAAAAAGATGACCCAAAGATATTCGAAGGAGAATTAACGAGAAACTAAACTTTCTCGGAAATTCTTGGTAATGGCCTTAACCTCTCCTTGGTTAATTCAGTGCCTGGGTAATCCTCATCTGAAGACCAACATCAAATTTAATGGCTTCTGCAAGCATTAAAATGGTTTTATATTTCTTTAATCGCAGTTGTTGTTTTGAAAAACTGAGTCTTCACTGTAATTTTCATCTTCCGTTGTAGGTAGTTTGCTTGGGAACGCCTTAGAGCCAAGGCGAATCATCTTGCACTACTGTTTTTTTTTTTTTTTTTTTCTTAGTTTATATTCTATATCACGTATTAATTCCTGTATATATGTGTGTGTGTGTATGTATGTATATATATATATATATATATATATATATATATATATATATATATATATATATATATATATATATATATGTATATATGTATATATATATATAAAACGTATATACAATTAGCCTTCACATTTTATGAACATCGGGGAATTAACAGTTGAGGATTGTTTTTTTTTATTGAAAAGTAGCTAAAGAATAAGATTTACTTTTAACGCATTTTCTTCTTTAAACACTATCACCAATACTTGCTTTTCTTCTAAAAAAAACATCAGCGCAAACAGTCCTCGTCATTACAATGTTCTGGCCAAAATCACCCACCCCTAAAGAGGGGCTACATCTGCAACATGAACTAAACTTAGAAAATTATCTACAATGCCACACGGTTGGAACAGAGACAAACTCGCAGACTCCTCCACAATCAAAAAGAACGGTCAAATTTTGTACATAAAAACCAAAGCCAGGTTACGCCGGATTACAGACGAGTAAAAATAAACACAGCCAGATTTCTGCACGCTCTATAAATCACGAAAAGCGACGTGCGTTGACAGCAGCTGCAGAAGAAGCAGCAACGAACGAAGATGAAGGTGAAATGTTAATGGTAATGTCGATGAAACATTGCCGCCGCAACGCGAACGACGAACGACAGAGAGAGAGAGAGAGAGAGAGAGAGAGAGAGAGAATCCCCGTTGCGACACGCCTCTTGCCAAGAGCGAATTAGCAATTAGAACGAAAGTGTGACCCAAGGTGCGCTTTCTTATCAGGGAAGACTCGGGGAGGTCGTGTAATCGCGAGCGAGACGAGTCACGGCGGCGGGTTATTAAGAAAATTAAAATGAAAGTTTTGACGACCGAATGGACTGTAAAAGCCGTCCGTTAATAACGAAGTTGGACAGTTTTTACGTCGGGATTAGATCTATTTTGCGATGCTGGAGCGTCGCATTACGACAGCGCCGCGGAGGAGTTTGCATCAAGTCGTTTCGAAATACGACAGAAACGCCAAAAGCAAAAGACAACTGGTATTGAGCACACGCAAATGAATACACCATTAACGAGATAATAAAGTTGGCCATGGACAGTTTATATGTTTACTTGCTTCGATCGATCTCTGTGTCTTCGAGTTGATCAACAAGAATAAATCAAGGGGCACGCAACAAACGTCAGAGTCTGGCGGACAAATGATAAAGAGTAGGAAATTATTTAGTAAATGCCATTATTATTATCATCATCATCATCAATCTGGAATTGCAGGAAACACCTTTATTACAGACATAGGCACACACACACACACACATATATGTGTGTGCGTACTATAAAATAAATAAAATAGCAGTCTGGGAATATCTAAAAGATAATAAAGTTCTTAACATTCTCATTAAGTAAAAAATTTTCCCAGACTCAAAATACTTTTGGATAGATACGTAAGTAAGATATCATTCAACGATTTTGTTTTTATTTTCTTATATTCACTAATTATCCATTCACGTTTGCACCATACAAGATAATTTTCATATATTTTCGGTTAATTCCTTCATGATTAACGGAGGTTTTCAGCGTAATTCTCTCTCAAGTGAAAAAAAAGCATCCGGTAAAATTCACACACAAACACACATACACACACACACATACATATATATATGTGTGTGTGTATGTGTTTGTATGCATATATGAGAAACTGAAAAAAAAAAAAAAAAGAATTTCCCACTCTCTTGATAGAAGAGATTCAACCGCCTATCCAGTCAGTGAATGGCAGATAAATTGTTAAAGCCAATTGACAGAACATGCAACATGCAACTTCATTATCCGTTGGGGGAATTCAGAAAACCAATGAATACATATACCTGCTTCCTTGATCATATTTGTCCGTCAAATGTGTTGCCTTGAGGACTTATTCTGGGTACACAGTAAATGATTTATTGGGGAGATTTTAAACACTGGCCTCTTTCAGACCACGTCGACATATTGACAAGAACCTCTGACTGCTTTATCACCAAACACTCGATCGAGTTTTCGGTTAATTAGTGTATGCTATCATAAACTATTCAGAATTTTAAGACACCTTACTGATATTTTGGAAGAAATCCTCTTTCCACCTCCTTCTGAAGACATAGACATAAGCCATTTCTCTCCCTTGATATATTTATCTATAATTATCTATTTATCTATCTATCTATATGTATATATATAATACGTATATATATATATCAGCTGACCAACCCTGTGCTGCCTGGGAAAACTCTGAATGACAAATGATAAACTCTCTCTCTCTCTTTATCCTCCCTAACACCCCCTCTACTATCTTTCTCACTTCTCTCTCTCTCTCTCTCTCTCTCTCTCTCTCTCTCTCTCTCTCTCTCCTTTCCTGTTAAGATACTTGCTTCTTTAACATTGCCCAACATTTTTGACATTTTATATTTCACCCCTTCTCATCCCAATTCCTACTGGGGCTGAACTTGGACTTAAAGAGCATCGAGAGTGTCACTATTCATCTCAGTGACCTCGAAAACTATGGACTGGACGCTATCTGTCGTTTTCAGTTATTTTTACATGCCACCCCCTTCTCACCGCAACCCCCTTTGGTGCCACTGATGTCTTAACCCCAGGGTATTCTTTTCCAGATAGTAAGTCATATGTATGCCCAGTTTGGTTGAAATTACATACACACACAAATACATCAATTTTTATATATACATATATATACTGGGTGTCCATAAAGTCATGGTGCAAATTTAAGTACTTGTAGCTTCGTAACTATACATAATAAAATTAATCTGTAAAAAGGATAAGAAAGCTTGATGTGTCTCCTTTTCCAGTTCTTCTGAAGTATTATCTATTATTTGTTTAACAATATTTTTCACATTTTCTGAAACTTAAAAATGGTTTCTTTTTCAGAACCGTTGTTGTTAACCTATGGCTTCACTAGCAGAGAACGTAAACTGGGTTCTTCGGTTGGCTGGGCTAAAACGTACTGTCGCTGTCCAGAGAAGGCTTACAACCTAGTACAATAACGAAGCACCACATAGGAATTGCATAGTCAGGTTGACGAAGAAATTTAATGAAATAGGTTCTGTTGTGGCTAAACCACGGTCTGGTAGACCATGTGTTGATGAAAGAACTGTAGCATCTACAGAACAAACCTTTGAAAGAATCCGAGAAAGAGTCTGGGAAGAGCATCTTTCGAGATGAGGCTTTCAAAATCTACATGGTATAAGATTCTGCAGAAAAAAAAATTATAAAATTAAAACGTACAGAATCCAAATGCATCAAATAAGTTGTAGTCACTTTCTGTCATCAGCTCAATGTAAGAATTAATGCTGATTATGCATTTCTGAATGGCTATGGAATTCCTGTGTGGTGCCACTGCACTGTACTAGGTTATAAACCTTCTTTGGACAGAGACAGTACATTTTAGCTCGGTTAACCGAAGAACACAGTTTACTTCCTGTTCCAGTGAAGCCATGGGTCGACAGTTCTAAAAAAGAAGTTTCAGAAATTGTGAAAAATAATGGATAAAACATGTAACAAACAAATCTTCAGAACAACAGAAAAACTAGACTCATCAAGCTTTCTTATCTTTTTCACA
>NC_089764.1:34937554-34975054 GCF_040412425.1 Macrobrachium rosenbergii
GTTACATAAAGAATAAAGAATTACCCGGGCCGCGCGCGCGCGCGCGCACACACACACACACAACACCGCCCCTGAAAAAAAAAAAAAAAAGAGAGAAGAAAAACAAGAGGCTTTTGCACGGGAAAATTTCTCGGTGGCTCAAAAGTGAGTGATTAGGCAAAGAGAACATTTTTTCCGTTGTTGCTCGAAGGCCCTGCTCAAGCAAACACGCGCTTGCTTGCATGCTCGTGTACACGCAAGAAGACGTTGCACGCGCGGGACACAGACACTTGAAATATATATATATATATATATATATATATATATATATATATATATATATATATATATATATATATATATATATATATATATATATACACGGAGAACAGTACCGGATCGAGAGCTCCTGTTTATATTAGTCTGGACAGAAAGAGAACTCCAAGAATAAATGGTGGATTCGCCGTCCGAGGGACCCCACCTCATGCAATAACGTTTATACTGTAGTAGAAACTTTTAAATTTCAAGTTCTCTTAAGGAGATATCAAAGGACCAAAATTGCATCACAGCCATCGGGATTATCAGAGCAGTTATGCAATTGGCCAACAGAACGCTGGATTTGGAAGTATGTAAAAGGATCCTAAACTGCAAACAAAGTGCTATTTGTCAAAAGAGAGAGTTTAAACCTTCCTTCTTGAGTGGCCCCAAAAATTCAAATAACTTACTCAACATATAGTAAATAGAATCGTGTTGGAGACAAAATCAAAGGGAACGTATATACAAATGTTGATAAAAAGGGGAGAAATTTTTCGCTTATAGACTAATCCCTCTCCTATAAAGTACACGTAAGCTCCTTCCTTGCAAACTGAGTTCCCTGATTTAAAGTGACAAAACCGGACAATTAACAGTGCGGGAGAATGAACTCAACACAATTTTCCCTCGATTTATAGAGACTCCACGAACATAATCAAGAATATTTAATAGAAAAATAAAAAATAAATATCTAGAAAAACTGGGAGAAAATGAACTCCAAAGACAACACCGGAATCAGTTTACCAGAAGCGAAGTTGAAGGACAAGGAATCGCGGACGTGGTCACGACAGCTGTTTGACGGCGCGTGCAATGTCTCGGCTCCGCAACATTCAATCGGGCCTCCGACGACGGCCTTATGTCTTTGCGTCGTGTAAACATGGCGATCAATCGTGGAAGTGAATTGGTGAGATCTCTGAGACCACTGACAGAAGAAAGGAGGAAAATTTTGGGACTAAGAGTAACAGAGACGAAAATGTATCGGAGAGAAGCATTACGTTGAAAAAAAAGTAAGCCTTGCCCTTTCAAAAACAAAAGCGCAAACAATTACTTTGCTCATGAACAATTAGAGAATACATCCTACTGACGAAAAGTAGTACTAAAACATCATCTTCTGGAAGACAAAAACACAATAGGAAAAAAATCTAGAATAACCACAAAAAGGAACATGATGTATATCTCACTTTAGCAAAATGAAAAAAAGGTAAGAAGACATTCTCTAAAGTGAAAGCGAATTGATAAAAGTCAAAAAGAAAATGAGAAGAATGTCTAGATGGAATCAACACGGCAGTAGAGATGGAGAAAATGAATCTTTTCAAGATCCACAAAAACGGTAATGATTAAAATCCCGCGATAAAATGACATATAAATGATTTATTAACAAAATAAATAAGAAAACCATAAATTTAACCTTTGCTTAAACTAAAAGATAAAACCTTACATACCGAAAAATAAAAAAAAAGCAAATTCAACATAACTTTCTTTAATAAGTGAAGCCACCTGATCCACGATTTACCACTAAGGAAACTAAGCAATAATATCGAGTTTAGAAAAAAAAAGGGTGAGGTATGGTGAGAAGTGTAAGGGTGGGGAAGTAAAACAAGGGTAAGAATATAGAAGATCGGTTGCACGATTGTTGCCCAAGGACACTGTACATAGACAGATAGATAGACAGATAGATAGATAGATAGATATATAGAAGTTTACTGACCACAGCATATACAGTTATTAAAATGACAAGTTCTTGAATGTGGTCCAACAAAAGTACATAAAAATGCAGATATAAATCTTTAGAATGAAAAAAAAAACATCTAAAATAGAACACTTGAAAACATATAATATCTTCAGCATTTTAATTTTTACAAATAAAACTTTAAATGCAGCTAAGTAAACGAAAGCCTGTAGCCATTTAAGCAGAAATTATTCAGCAATTTAATGTTTACAAATAAAACTTTAAATGCGGCTAAGTAAACGAAAGCCTCGTAGCCATTCAAGCAGAAATTAGTCAGCAATTTAATGTTTACCAATAAAACTTTAAATGCAGCTAAGTAAACGAAAGCCTCATAGCCATTTAGGCAGAAATTAACTACTACAACTTTTCCCTGCAAACGTAAAACTAAACCCTAGACAAAAAAATGAAAACATCCCACATACCGAACAACACCTTTCAGCAATACAGCAAGTGCCCGTATATTCCAAAAAGTCAGCTGGTCTGCGAGTGAATCTGTCAAATCTTCTCTGACATCACAATAAATAAAGTGTCGGCTAGAAGTACGGAAGACAGACTTCGTCTCTTTTGTTAATACCGCGAAGACAAATTAAAAAAAAAAAAATTACAACATAAAAAATGAGAAGAAGAATTAAAAGTTAGAAGGTGCGGAAAATCCAGTCTGGAAATGATGACTCGAGGAAAAAAAACTGTCGCAAAAAAATGAAGAGTTTTACCAACAAAGGTACAAAAGACTTTACCCGCCAAAGAGAAGAAACTTAATACGAAAAGAGGAGAGATAAACTCGTTCTGACAAAAACAAAGAGGAATCCGCAAAAGTGGAAAAGTGGCCCCCTCGAAAAAAAAAAATGCCCCAAAAAAAGTAACACACGACTGGAGGGACTAGAACACACGAATGGAAAAAAAAATAGCTTTTTTTTCGGAAACCGCAAAAAACGAAATAGTCAAAACTCCTCAGTTCAAGACAAAGCAGAAGTCAAAACTGGCGCATTAGATAAAAAAAAAACTTTCTCAATAATTTTACTAACCTTCAGAGACGAGAAAGGCACTAACTTACCATTTTAATTAAAGGAAATTAAAATGCAAAGGCTAATTCCACTGCACCATACACGTTCCTCCCTCACAACCGCGTAGGGTTGACTTAAGCAGAAGAATATTCATATCCATTTGCATTAAACAAACCCTTGACGTGCTGGCTGACCGTGGGACTGGGCTGGTGGCGACGTTGTCACTTGGAACGTGAATGCAGAATATCTATTTTCTTCCCAATTAAAAGAAGACGAAACTCTACTGCAGAGTGCATAGCTGAAGATTCTTACGAGACAGATAACTGGAGTGGAAATCCGTAGACTTCCAAACTGATAATTTCATGAAGCTGCTGGGATAAGCCTTGACAATGAGGTTCAGAAAAACGCAGTCATGGAAGACATTTCCGCCCATCTTCCAAAAGAACATTTTCAAACCCAAGCCGTGGAATGAAACGCAATGGAGTTTTCGCCTAAAAAAATTAAACTGGTCTAGTGGAGAACTGGAAATCTTTTCAAATGGATGAACGGAATAGCAAAAAGACCGCGAATATCGTAGGTATAGAAAACAATGGAAACAAAAGAAGTAAGTTTATCTCTCGATCGAATTTATAAATAAATTTCCTACAGTGGGCGTTGGACGATTTAAAGCAACAAGCCTCGTAATCAGCAATGAAATTGAACACGAGTCTTCATGAGAGATAACAGGTAAGAAAAACATATCTCTAATGACAGTCAATAAGTTAAGTATACCTTAGTTTAACATGGTTACCTTTGGCAAGGCAAGAAATATCTTGCTAGGCCCCTTCGGTTTTGTTAAAGTGCGTGGACGATTATGTCGAAGCTGGAACCTAAACTCACCGCCGTTTTCCTCGCTCTTCACTCTTCCTCTACCTCTACTGCGACCGACAACAGGCGACTAAGATCACGTACAATATCCACTAATCAGGTCAGCATTCGTACAATGGGTCAGAAGGAACAATATCCATACTGTTTTGTTTTTTGTCGGATATCGAATTTGGGCTCCTCAGAGAGAAAGTTTTAAAAAGACATCACCGTACAAAGACTCAACCAAGCAGAGAGAGAGAGAGAGAGAGAGAGAGAGAGAGAGAGAGAGAGAGAGAGAGAGAGAGAGATTATACGACCCCTTTTTTCCCCGTAAGACTTAATACTGCATTAATAAGCAATTTGCCCGATGTTGACACATTCAAATTTTAATGAGATTATGTGAGCTCACAAAGGCCTCTCGTAACGTTCAAAGCCCGAGCCATATCACACGAGGTCTCTCTTCCTCCCTAGAAAAAGCTACGAGTTTCCTTAGGCATTCGCTCTATTGTACTTCCACGAGAATAACTTGAAAGCTATGGAAATAATTATAGAGAGAGAGAGAGAGAGAGAGAGAGAGAGAGAGAGAGAGAGAGAGAGAGAGAGAGAGAGAGAGAGAACAGGCCGTCTTGGGTTATCACTCTCTATTGTACATTTTAATGATAGCTAACAAATAAAAAAATTATTTTAATGATATCGAATAAATTAATAAAGTGTATTAATAGATTATTTTTATATTTGATAAATTACTAAATTACTTAAATGATATCTAATGAATTACAAAGAGAGAGAGAGAGAGAGAGAGAGAGAGAGAGAGAGAGAGAGAGAGAGAGAGAGAGAGAGAGAGAAATTGGGTCGTCTGAAGCATCCACTGTCAATCATACATCTAAATGATATTTAACAAATTAATAAAATATTTTAATGATATCTAATAAATTAATAAAATGTATCAATAAACTATTTTGATGATATCTAATAAACCAATAAATTCTTTAAATAAAATGTAATAAACTAATGAATTATATCAATAAAATGTAATAAATTAATAAATTTATATATCTAATACACTAATAAATTATTTAAATAACTAATGAATTAAAGAGAGAGAGAGAGAGAGAGAGAGAGAGAGAGAGAGAGAGAGAGAGAGAGAGAGAGAGAGAGAGAGTCTATGCTGAAAAGAAATGTTAGTCACGGTATAACGTCAAGCAGAATTGTTAAAAAAAAAAATGACTGGATTCAGCTGTGAGGAAAAGCATCGACGATGATAGTAATGATTATAGCGATAAATGTATAATTTTCAGTGAATGTCCAATACGTTACGAAAAGAATAAAATACATTACGAAAAGAATAAAAAATGAACCCTCTTCCACACTGGAGCTACAGCAGAACAGGCGAGGCGTTATGAAACGTTTCATTTATTATTTTCTCTTTTATTTGGTTTAATCGACTTTCGAAGAATTAATCACATGTAACGAAAGCCTGCCGTTTATTTTTTTTTAATCATTTTCAATGTAAAGGCCGACGGAATGGACAACTGTGCTTTTTCCAGATCAAATCTGAACGAAAAGAAAAGAAGAAGATTTTCCTATATCAGGAGAGAGAGAGAGAGAGAGAGAGAGAGAGAGAGAGAGAGAGAGAGAGAGAGAAAGCTACACAAGGTCATCGAAACTGATTGACGGATTGACTGACAGACTAATTAAAAGGCTCGGCGGATGACAGACAGAAACGGGTTCTTGGCATCGGCAGCCACTTCCCCCGAGACGGGCACAAATGGACATATCATTAGCCAACTAAATCATTGTCCGTCACCCGGCGAGGCGATTGACAATCACGGTGACACGAAATGCGTTGATCGCTCTGGCCGACAGAAGTTCTCAAGACAAGACGGCAATGAATTATAGTGGAAAGCTTAATCATTACCGGTCTTCGAAAAGGATATCACCAACAATGCGAGATAAGCAAAAGAAAGTTAAACAAATGGCGGATATTCACAAAGATGAGGCCGTCACTAAACGTGATATACGAAAGCATGCTCCAATAAATCGTTGAAGCCAAGTTACTGAACGCCAGAAACAGATCAATGAAATGGCACGGGGTGATGAAAGCAAAACTAAACACGCGACGGTGTACAAGACTTGAATGATTAAACGGCGACACGATAAGAACACCATATTATTAACATTGACGCGGATGCAATCACAGCAATACTTTTTTTAAAAGGGCTTCAACTACAAAAACGTATAAACCAAGAAACGCCGGTAGCTCAGTCATCGATGCCAGGGATTAACGAAACATATCATTAACGAGCTCCCAAGAGAGCAGGGGAGAGGCATTGAGATGGCCCACTTTTCCGACGAAACAAAGCTCGCGACAGCGAAGCGTGACGCACGGAGGTACAGGATGAGGCTACGAAAATCTATCAAAAAATACCTGACATACGCAAAAACGGTGTTCCTGGACCTCAAGAAAAGGCTGTGAATGATTCGAAAGACTAACTTCGAAAAGTAAGATTCCCAAAGAGTGCAGATTAAAAAACGGGACTCAAGATAACAAGAGCGAACAACAGAATCAGAGAACGACTCGAAACTCATCAGTGGCACACATTTTTCCAGCTTCATTGATGGCTGCATTTTTTTGCCTTCCTTTTCATGCTCACAAAATATAACGACGACTTCATGCGTACCCAGTTTTATCATAAATAGTCAAACAATTCTGGCAGCTTAAATAATTCAAATATAATATAATAACGCATTTCTAGAATCCTCTTCCTAATAATAAATTCTAAGTTAGGTCAAAAGTCAACATGGTACATTTGCATCCGAGCCGTTTACAGATTTGTGATAATCTTTCTAGACAGAAAACTTGTAATGAAAATATCTTAGTAATGTTGTTTACCAAACTGATCCCAAAGGTCAAAGTAACAGAATTTCCGTCATTTAAACGCTTCACATCAGGCTACTTTGCGTATGCTTGTAATACTGATAGAAATAGCTTTGATTTCCTAACAAATACAAGTTCAATAAGAGCAGGTTGGATGAATGTCCGTCCTGAACCGCCTCTCTGTCACGTAAAATCTCTAGAATGATAAACTCTTCGTTAAATGGCAACGCAAGATGCATTTTACTGTGTGAGTTGTTTTGTAAAAACGGAGACTTGATACTATTATCAATATTCCCTCAACTCAGAAACATTACCACGGGTTGAAAATTGCCTTAGTTGGTTATTCACTTAGACATACCTAACCAATTGCAATGAATAGAGCACATGAATACTGAATGCTGATTTTGTTCAAGTATCTTCGCTTTAATAAATAAACGCACTGTCTCCCTATACTGAACGTAGATAGGATGGGAATTCCTTTCAATTGGATATCCACTGATAAAAAAGAGAAAACTTTAGCGCAGGGAATAAATGAATGCTAAGCAAAATTTTGTTTTTCACACCCTTTGCAAAAGTGAAAACTAAGTCAATATAAATTGGAAGGATCAGGAAAAAAAAAAAAGGTAAAAATTCTTGATATACATATTCATTCACTCTCTCTCTCTCTCTCTCTCTCTCTCTCTCTCTCTCTACAATACAGACGTATGATTACTTTTTTCTTTCTTTATGATGGTGATACCTAAGAAAGTTCCTCACACAATGCGCACGTACAATAAATAGGTAATAACTCAATAAGACAGGTAATTGGATGTTATTAAAAGCCTGTAAAAATAGGGCTTCAAATCAATACTTCCATTTACCAACAAAGTAAAATAACATTTAGGCGCACTGACATAAAAAAAAAATAACTATATCAAGGAAATCATATCTAAATGCCGTATAATCAAAGCAGATACACATTTAAAAAGGCGTTGTAAACATCCTGCCAAAAGAATTTCCTTTCAAGAGCTATGTATAATCAGGACGACTCGCTTTCAGAAATAAAAAAATCAGTAGGAAACCTCGAGGGTCATCCAGCTCCGATTACGAAGAGAGAGAGAGAGAGAGAGAGAGAGAGAGAGAGAGAGAGAGATGAAATATAAGACGCAGCAAATCCCTTGCAAAATATCACTTTACAAGGAGCTGAGTAAGATCAGATGATCATTTCCGGGAACTTCTTTACAGACAAGGGAGACCAAATTGCAAAACCCACCATTAACAAGCTTCATTTAAGAAGCTTGGGTATTGAGAGAGAGAGAGAGAGAGAGAGAGAGAGAGAGAGAGAGAGAGAGAATCATATGCGTACAAGACGACAAAGAGAATTGGAAAATATGTAAGAAAGGGTGAATTAAATATGTAAAGAGAAGATTCCATTGAAGAGAAAGGAACGAAAGTATTTTTACGTCTTTTATTTACATCACATTCTGAAAAGAAAACGTCAAATTACGGCATGTTATTAAATGATAAATGCACACAAAATCTGACAGATAACATATACTTAGTAAACATACAGATGTACGTAAAGCTAAACATATAAGCACAAATAACTAAACGAAAATAAATACGTATATAATTCATTGAATATTAATGAAAATATACAATAAACAATAAAGAAAAAGTTGTAAAATAAAAAAAGTAAGATGTACAACCAAAATTACAGAAAATAAAGTAAGAGATAAGTCAATGAATGTTAGATAAAACTAAATGAGGCGGATCCGTAAAGTTTCTTCGACCTCAAATAAAGTATCTTGAACAGAATAAAGCCTTCAATTCAGGTCCCCAAAAACTCGGCACTAGTGGTGAATGGACTTGGGAGAAGCTTCCCTCTGCTTAAGTGCTGGAGGCGTGTGTGCACGTCAGAGAGAGAGAGAGAGAGAGAGAGAGAGAGAGAGAGAGAGAGAGAGAGAGAGAGAGAGATCTATTAATGAAAATTAATTCAGAAACTTTTTTTGAATCACGCTCTATAATGCCCCATCTCTCTCTCTCTCTCTCTCTCTCTCTCTCTCTCTCTCTCTCAAACAATGACAAAGGTATCATTAAGTAAATTGTTTCATTATTGTCTTCCCTTTAGTCGCAGACCATCAGTCAAGGCTGTCAGTGTATTCTGCTAAAAGTCTTCTTGAACTGATTAATTTTCTTGTCTAGATAATACGGAAGTTTTAAAGGCATTTATACTGATATAAAACAAATTCATTTGATGGGTATTAAGCGTGCCGAAGAAAAAAGAACATGTGCACACTTGCTGATACATTCATTATACAAATTGTTGCGAACTGCCCTTAAATCCCTAAGAAAATACTTCTGCATGAAGAAATATTTTTCTGGAGTAAGATACTAAATTTTACAGAGAGATTCAATCTTGTTCTTTGACAAGAAATACCTGAAATGATCACGTCTTACCCGGATGACGGGTGTTCATGATTTATAGCCCAGGAACATGAATGCGCGAAACAATGAATATAAAGAAATATTGAAGGGGGCGTTCATTTCCCCTGAAGAATCCCTACCTGTGAGCGCGCCAGTGTCTCCAATTCTGAAACGGAATGTTATTTGCTGTGTTTCGCAAAATCTGCATTGGTATCAGAGTTCAAAACTTCCTTGATTTCTTATGGTTGGTTTTTGTAGGAACATGACCAAATAGAAACCTTGAACGACATTACATTTCTCATTTTCTTAGGCATAGATGAATTAGGGATACAGGAAGTACGCACATCATTTCAGATTCTTAATCTATGATTTCTGGAATATATCGTTTGCTTGATAAATTTACCCGATTCACAGTCACTTATTATTATTATTATTATTATTATTATTATTATTAATATAATTATTATTATTATAAATGTATATGGATTTATAAGGAGCATGCCTAGAAGCTTCAAAAGACATATAAAAGGGAACAAAGAATCAGACAGCCACGGTAAGAAGTTGCTGACAATAACTTGAGGGATAAACAAATACCCGCATAAGCGAAAAGTGCGAATGCCCCCACAATCGTCCGCATTGCCCAGGCACTAATTGTAATGGCAAAATGCCCTTGTTGGAACCAAGTTTGCGAAAAGTGGCTAAGCAGGATATCTACTGTACATACCATGCCCTAAACACCCAAGAGGCTGCCCAGACCCAGAGTAAATAATATTCCGATGACGGGATAAATAAGAGATTTGGAGTATGTGACATTAACGCCTTCATCCCAGCTTATACAAAGGAAGCCTCATAAAAAATACCAAGTAGGTGATGGCGATAGATAACTGTGGGTGCTGGGGAAAAGTTAGCTATGCGTCGAAGATACCATTAAGTACTGTCAAATGTTCAGAACCAGTAAGTGCATAAGCGTGGGGACTTGAGATACTAAATCAACGAAAATAATTATGCATCAATGTTCCTGAATTTCAGACTCTTCCCTTCTACACTTCACCACTTAATAATCCCCGTCAGATCTCTATAAAAGCTGTCAGTTTCCTCATTTATCCTTTAGTGGGAAAGTAGGAGGGGGGGAAATAACTCCAAAAAGGATAGAAGGTCTAATTTTCGAGCCCAATAATCCTGTCACTCGTTAACAACAAAAAATTACAAAATACCAGACAACTGTCCAATGGCACACCACCTGACAAGGTTTTACTCTGGGTCACTGCATACAACAACAGTGCTGAAAAGAGTCATTCTGGGTCACTACATCCACAATGCTGAAAAGATTCACTCTGGGTCACTACATAAACCAACAGTGCTGACAAGTTTTACTCTGGGTCACTAAATACACCAACAGTGCAGACAAGTTTTACTCTGGGTCACTACATACACCAACAGTGCTGACAAGTTTTACTCTGGGTCACTACATACACCAACAGTGCAGACAAGTTTTATTCTGGGTCACTACATACACCAACAGTGCTGACAAGTTTTACTCTGGGTCACTACATAAACCAACAGTGCTGACAAGTTTTACTCTGGGTCACTACATACACCAACAGTGCTGAACAGATTCACTTTGGGTCACTAAATACACCAACAGTGCTGAACAGATTCACTTTGGGTCACTACATACACCAACAGTGCTGAACAGATTCACTCTGGGTCACTAAATAAACCAACAGTGCTGACAAGTTTTACTCTGGGTCACTACATACACCAACAGTGCTGAACAGATTCACTTTGGGTCACTACATACACCAACAGTGCTGAACAGATTCACTCTGGGTCACTAAATAAACCAACAGTGCTGACAAGTTTTACTCTGGGTCACTACATACGCCACCAGCGCTAACAAACTTTACTCTGGACTACTAAACACACCAACAGTGAGGACACAATTTACTCTAGGTCACTACATACAGTGCTGACAAGGAATGCTCTGGGTCACTACATATACCAAGAGTGCTGACAAGTTTACTATGGGTCATTACATACACCAACAGTACTGACAAGATTTACTCTGGGTCACTACATACTTCAACAGCAAAAATGCCGACGTTCTAAATATGGGGTTTGTGATTAACCGATTTCAAAGCAGCAATAAATACACACAGGACATGTATTGACTCATATTTGCTATCAACACCAACAGTGCAGACAAGTTTTAATGCAATACAGTAACAGTGCAGATTATAACATTCAGCATTTATACACCATCGGTTGCAGACAAGATTTTATTGTCAAATTCACCAACATCTGGAGGAATTATACTGGGTAAACGACATCGATAAAACTCTTGAGTCTTGAAGAGAAACTGCGAGGCATCTTTTTGGAAATAATGGTTAAATCTTTTGTGGAATTTCCCAAGCCATACTTTCCTTTGAACGAAAAGCGATTCTGCTAAGAAGTGGTTCAGGATGACACGTATCAGGATGATCATATCATCGGGAGACAGTTTAACCTCTTGGCCTTCTCCACCCTGTTTGTTAGGTTATCTACACCAACAGTGCTGGCTATTTTACACCCCATTCACTAATCAGATTAATAGAGACGCGACAGATTGCTCAGGAAATGGGCCTACCCTACAACTTTCTGCCTGAGATCGATCACGAGGTAAGCACCAACACTGCAGACAAGTTTTATTCTGGGTCACTACACACACACACACACACACAGACAAGTTTTATATATCACTATATACACCAACAGTATACAATATTTATATGGGTCACTACATACACCAACAGTATATATACAAGTTTTATCTGGGTCACTACATACACCAACAGTGCAGACAAGTTATATATATATATACATACACCAACAGTGCAGACAAGTTTTACACACACTACATACACCAACAGTGCTGACAAGTTTGCAATTGGTCACTCTCTAATCCATAATTTCCCAGTTTTATCACATTATATTACAGGTAGCAATTTTGGAAAGGCGCCTAGCTTTCATTAAACATCTGCACAGCAATATAACTAGATACATAAATAACCAATACTTCCCGCACCTTTAATTCTACACTGCCCAGGAATGGGTCGAATGTTCCCCTGAGGCCAGGTCTTTGGATCTGACTCACAAAACAGATTTGAAAAGATTCACTCTGGGTCACCAGAAATAAACCAATCCTCAGTCGAGGTGATGGCAATTTCAAAGCATTACGCAAATGCAAACGCACCGCCGAGCGCACACACAAAAGCACTGGCTGCTTTGCATTGCAAGGCAACATTGAGATTTCGTGCAGTTCTGACCCGTCGGGGAAGTACGCCACCAGCAGTATCTGAATCACTAATAAACCAACAGCGTTCAAAAGGTCCTAATGAGGTCATCTGACACCAGAGCAGTTTGACAAGGAATGAAAAACATTTCAGTAAAAAAGAGTGTTGAAATTTTAAATGGCTCTTAATCACCAACTAGTACTATATATATTTATATATATATATATATAATATAAAAATATACGTTCTAAATATATATATTTATAGCAGCAATAAATATAGGACATGTATTGTATATATGCTACATATAGTCACATTTGCAATACCAACGAGCCGTTACAATTATAGACCAAATTCTGCCGTTTTCATTCCTGTAAATAATTTGTACCACTTGTTGACTCGCCCTGTTATAGATTCTTTTTTACAAGCTTTTACTTAACTTGACTTTTGTGTCCGTCTGTCTGTCTGTTTGGGTCAAATCTTTTAACTCAATTTTCGACCTGCTCCCTTCGTCCGATGGACTTGAAATTTTGCACGGTTACTCAGCCCCGGTGACAATACAACCATACATGATCAGGAGGTCAGCAGTGACCTCTAGTGACCCTAAAGTGACCACTCCCAGTATTTCAGGGTTATCTATGAAACTCTCTGGATTTTTCGTACAACTTCATTTTGACTCGGCAGAACGCGACAGATTCTATAAAACCCCTCCCCTTCCCTTTCTTCCATCCCCTCCCACCCCTCCCCTTTCTGGGGCTAAGATCAAGTGTTAATTTAGCTGTGTCCTCCCCCTTCCCTTCCTTTCCCACTTACCTCCCCTCACCTTCCCTCTTCCCTCCCCACACCTCTTCCATCCCGCTCTGGTACACTTGCATCTTGGCCACCCCTTCCTTTATCCATCCCCTCCCCCTTCCAAAGCACAAATCAAGTGTTAATTTTTTAGCTGTGTCATTAAACATCCTCCTCCCCTTCCCTATCCCCTAGATACATAAATAACCCTCTTCCATCCACCTCCAATTCCATATTCCTTCCCCAGAACCCTTCACCTTCCTCAGTCCATCCCCTCTCATTTCAAACATTACGCAAATGCAAACGCCCCTCCCCTCCCCCTCCCAACAAACTGGATATCAATTTCATTAACAACATTTATAAATCGCAGTTCTGCAATTTCTGTCAAAATTATAAAAGTATAAAATAAAAAAAAGTTAGAAAAAGGTCCTAATGAGCGGCGCATCAAACGAGCTTTTGTAAAAAGAAAAACATTTCAGTAAAAAACAAAACGAAATTTTACTTACAATTAATCATCTACAAAGATAAAAGCGTATATATATACACACAAGGAAATGCTAAAGAAATAGATATCTTTTATTTCTTGTAGCATTTCCTTCCATTTTTGATAATCGCACTTTTATTTTTGTGGACATTATTAACTGTAAGAAAATTCTGGTGTGACTCAAAAAATTAATTTTTACTTTTTTAGTGCATTCTAATAAAAGCATGTTTTAAAAATTCTCTTGTATGTTTTTTTCTATTAAAAGTTTTTTTTTCGGTTTAAAGGCTATGAATACTTACCAAGGGGCTCAAAAATTCCGATGTTATCGACTTTTCTCTACAACAAGCAAATAAGACGGTGAAAGGGGTGACAATTACAACCATCAGCTGTCATCTAATCTCGAACTGTTATCTATTTTCCAAAGTGTGTGTGTGTATGTCAGGGTTTGTATGAAATCTTGGATTTTTCACAACTATTTGACTCGGCAGAATATATATAAACCCTCCCCCTTCCTCTTCCATCCCCTCTCCCATATATATATATATATATTTATATATAAGATATGTTATTTATATGTATATATATATCCTTATATCCCACTTACCTCCCCCTATATATCCCTATATACCTCTTCCATCCCAATCTCTATATCTATATATATCCCCTTATCCCACTCCCCTCCCTTCCAAAGCACAAATAATTTTATTTCTTTATTCTGTAGTAATTTGAAAGAAATGAACTCCAAGAAACATTACTGAAATCAGAGTCAGTTCCCTCCCAGAGCCATTTAGGTTTTAAGCAAATCAAGCGCCTTAAGGTGCCCTTCCCTCCCCTCCCCAACAAACGGATATCAATTACATTAACTACATTTATAAGCCGGCCGGCTGTAAAAAAAAGTATAAAATAAAAGTGCTATTATTTCAAACGTGCTTTTGTTAAAATGCACCCGTAAAAGCCGGTCTGTCGGCCAGATTTGCCCACCTCCCGACTCACAAATAGCCGGCTGGGCAGCAAACCTCAAGGAAATGCAGTCCAGCCGGCAGGTTATTTCTTGTAGCGATTTCCTTGCGTTTCTTAATCACTTTTATTTGTTGTTTTTCCAGTTTCGATTTGTGATGGATGATTCAAAAATTAATTTTTACTTTTTAATTAGTTCGTAAGCATAAATGTTTGTACGATTCTCTTGTATGTTTTTTTTCTAAATATATTTTTCCGGTTTAAAGGTGTCTTTCAATCAATATCCTTTGACATCCTTTTTCTTTTCAAGATGCTGAAAGTTCATTCTGATGACCTTTCTAACTCTGAACTGTTGCATCACTAAACAACATTCTTCTTCTTCTTCCTCTTCCGCCAAGAGGTATTGAAGAAGTACGTATATATATATGCCATTATTGAAACTGGCTCCTACACCGGCCACAGTCGTTTTAATTTATTCTGTATCGACGGCTGAGAAAGCCCATCCGGTTATAGCCGTCGACTTTATTGAGGCGGCTGTAGTCGTTTCAACCGGCCCAGTGGAAGGGCACCTTTTAAAAGGAGGCTGAATAACTTCCAAGACTGAAAAGTTGCTAGTGAGTGACAAATGGAGACCAACATCAATAGACAAAAGACTGAATTTCTCGGATTCCCGTCAACTTTCCGCTTCAGAAGTTTAGAAGGAGAAACCCCAAGATAAGATACAAGGCCTGAGTTAAACAAAGAAGGGTCCGCAGTGAAAAGAAAGATCCTTTCGTTGGACGCGTCGAGGCTGCTCCCTGGCCATGCCAAGCTTCCATCAAAACATGGCAGATAAACATAAATTCCATTAATGTATGCAACTGCCCATCTGCTGATAAAAAGGACTGCGAATGAGAATGCCGAGCGATTGGGAATGAGGGATGATTCTTCTTCGCATTCTTATTATGATAAAAAAGAGATTACAAAATGAAACAGCCAAGCTCTGGTAAAGGTTTTTCTTTCAGTGATGAGGCCGAGATTATCTTCGTTGACTCGACACAATAAAGTTAATTGACTTCTGTTTCCAAGACGATGAAGAATCCGACGTTAAATTAAATATAATTTCAAAGATTTGTTAACCTGAATATCAATTGCAGCAAGTGGCAGTAGAATAATAATAATAATAATAATAATAATAATAATAATAATAAATAATAATAATAATAATAATAATAATAATAATAATAATAATAATAATATAGAAGTGGGTACAAAAGAACGCCTACTTATTACTGATCCGTCAGTAAATAAGTATCGGTAAACCTAATTCTGTGTACACAAAGACCTCTAAATTTACAACCTACAACCAGTAACTACAACAATCCTTCGTGATTAAGCAACAGATTCAGGAATGTCTCTATTTGGATAAAGTCAAAATGTCTTCATTACGAGGTCATCAGAACCTGAAGAATACTTACGAAATACTTATAATCGCCTTGAAATAAATTTCCGAAATAAACAAAAACGAGAAATGGTCCCAGAGGAAAAGAAGGGAGAGTCCTCCATGAAGCCATTCGAGGAATATACTGCTATTAAAAAGAAGAGAAAAGCCTTCTAATGAATTGATACCACGATAAAAAAAAAAAATAAAAGAAAATATCCCCCCCACGAAAAACTTCGATAAACTAAAATTATCCTGAAGATAAAAAAAAAAAAAAAAGCTGAAGAGAAACTTCCGAAAATATAAAACGAAGACTTCCAATAAATCTGCGAGGAAATTTACATCTTTAATTACGTGAAGGCGCGGTGGCAGGCGTGAAGGAAAGAAAAAAAAAAAAAGGGAAAGAAGTTCCCCACTTGGTTCTATTTATCATTTTGCATTAATTAGGGTAAGACTCATTAGACGAACTTATTTTCAAGCAATCTGCCAAAAAAAAAAAAAAAAAAAAAAAAAAGAGGAGGTTTCGCGTAACTAATGAGTTCTCGTTAGTCAATGGCTAATCACGGGGAGAGGAAAACAACGTTTAACCATAAAGGTAATTAATTTATGGGATTAACTCGAAATTCGCCGGATCACTCTTACAAACAAGGCGAGACTGAACACGAGACACGTCAGAGGAAAAATACTGGGATTGCAAGAGGAGCCGTTGCAACGCTTAGCCCCAGTGAGGATAATAATCATCATAACGATGATTGCTGTAAGATTTTGCAGATTTTTCAGTGCACTTAGCGAAAGTAATGATTAATTGTTTACTTCAAAAGTATATTTCAGTGGTCGTTAAACTTTACGGTATTGCATAAACGGATTAGCAATGGCTGACATGAACGCATTGCAACCAAATTGATAACAAACAACGCTAGCGCCTACATACTTCTTGCATGGTAATAATACTAATAATTATGATGCTAGTGCTGACAAGTAAAAAATGTTAAAAGTCTATAATCATAAAAAGGTTATACATAATAACAACAATCGGGTTGCTAAACGTATAAGAAATTATAGAAGTCACCATAAAAACGAAACATAAGTTCAAACATGAGTATTAGCTGGTCAAATAGCTAACAATGTCATTGTCAGTGATTGAAGGAAATAGCCAGGAAAAAAAAAAAAAAAAGACTCATAACCATGTCTCATCTTTCCGCACAAGACCAATAATTTAGCCAGTTGGTTTTGAACTTGGAAAAATTCGTACATTACATTCACAACACCGTACTGTAGTTTGAAGTGGGCAAATTAAATAAAACATTCATAAAGAATTGAGTAACTTCATGAGACTAGGACAAGTCTCTATCTCTCTCTCTCTTTCATTAAATGTCTAATATAACTAGAATATAATTGTTTTACATCTTGACTTATTGACCATTGCGTCGCTGCCTCGAAACTCTGCTAGTAAAATCTATCATCTGGTTTCCGCCATTGCCCGTAACCTCTACTTAATGTCGTTCTCCCGTCACGAAAAACATAATTCTTGAGTCAAGACTTATTTCTATCTAAAGGTCAGCTTGTCATTTCGCTTCTAACAAACAAAGGAATACCGGTACAGAAAGCAAACTTTATTCAAGTTGGTTTTTTGTTTTGTACTTGTAGCTGCTAATATCTAACTGTATTTATTGTACTTCAGAATGATGAAGGTAAAAGGCCCTTTGGTGATATAAAATATAAAAATTTTGTAATTTTAAGGGCTTTTGGCAACAGACTCAGCAAGTGTCCTAAAATATATTTCAAATCATGAGGACGATAGACCATATCAGGTGGTTTCTCCAAATATTTCCAAGTTCCTCGTTGGACGGGTCGGTACCGTTCTCGGATAGCACTTTGCTGGCCCACGTTCGAGAAATTCATTTCTCGTTGTAATGTGGTTCGGATTCCACGATAAGTTGTAGGTCCCGTTGCTAGGTTATTCATGTCAGCTATTGCTAATCCGTTTATGCAACACCGTAAAGTTTAACGACCACTGAAGTATACTTTTGAAGTAAATAATTAATCATTACTTTCGCTAAATATATTGAAATCTGCAAAATCTCACAGTCGTCATCGTTAGATTACAGCACTGGAATGTAAATAACAGATGTTATTATTTCTACTTTTTCTTATTAAAAACCCATGTCATAATGATTTCATTTATTTTTGAATAATACACGTGCTATTTAACCGTCTCATAGTTTTCCATTTTCAATCTTCTAGTAAATTAGTGTGCATTTAAAATTTTAATTTTCAGTAGCAACTCTTCCTGTCTATACTATACTCACATTTTCCGATTTTTATATAATTTTCAGGTCATATTTTCACGTCTCGAAAATTAGGTATGAACGTGTATCATCTATATATATCTATTACTTTTTCATAACCAGTTGGTCATATCCAATCCTAGAATTTGTTACGTTTATCAGATAGATTCAGAGCAGGGTGGGTTTATATACATGGTTTTACATGTGTGTGTGTGTATGCACAGACACACACATGCACTACACACACACACACACACACACACACACACACACATATATATATATATATATATATATATATATATATATATATATATATATATATACAGTATATTTTATATATGTGTGTGTGTGTGCACGTGTACTAACGCCGTCTATGATGATTAGAGTAGTCTGAAGAAGGCATATTTGTCTAAGAAAATTAGTACAAACAAATCTTTTGACTATAAGATATAATTAACCATACGACATTTCGATGACAGGCAGGGCAGCAGCCGCTCGAGCCTACAAAGTCTACCCCAAAGCCCAAATCAAAGTCCTTCAAAAGAAGGCATCGTTCCCACCCAATACAAATGGGAAAAAAGCACGTTAAAAGACGAAGACTTCACGAAAAATGCAAGTCACGTCATCCAGTACCCAAAGTGGCAGGAAGGATTAAAGAGATTCCTGTGAGCAACGAGCACTAAACTGTGTTACGTCAAAGCTAATTGCGTACAGAAACAGGAATACTTTATCGGGACGACAGATCTCACAGGGATTAAGATGAGGTAACGAGTGATTGAAGAATTAACCTGAGAGCCCAACGTGCTCTAAGACTTAAATGAAATGGTGCTGTTTATAGCACTTGTGTTACGTATTAATAAGCAGTTTGTGTGCATAAAATACAAGTAAAATAACTTGTTTTTAGAAGATGAAAGCTCTGATGGCGACACGGAAATGTATTTAACAACGCGAATGTCTTGAAGAAGTCATTTTACACGACATCGGTACTGACCTGAAAGATTTTTCTGTGTCAAGAGGTCAACACAGTTTCTAGAATATGTCACCAGAACTAGTGACCAGCTACTGTTTTCTAGTTTACATTCGAGGCTGGTTGAGGGAGACAGGTGGGGCTTCCCACTCACACTATATTAAATATTTTGTCATTATCTAAAATTCTGACTTCCAAGATGACGTTCTCTCTCACAGCTAAAATACTCTGATGCTTGAGATAATAGGGGAACTGGTATTCTTAAACTCATTCAACCCACTCACATATTTACAGCCACGTTATTCCTAAGTATAATTTCGTTAGTAACAAAAAAATAAAATAAAATGAAAAAAGGTAACTTGTCTACTTTCGACCACATTCAGAAAAGATCAATCAATGAAAAAAAATTTACGATGAATAAGAATTGCGAAATAATGGTCACTGTATGGATTTATTTATATCAGGCACACTCCGTGGACCCAAGTGAATATTTAATACCCTACCTACCTACCGGACAACCTATCATGCAAGTTAGACACAAGGTCCGCAAAGCGATTGACTGTGAGAGACTCTCACTCACTCGCAAGGATAAAATGAGATCATTACAATCACTACCACAGGGACAAATATGGGCTTGGGGCATAGAGAAAATCGACAAAAAGGTCAGCTGCAACTGCAATAATTGGTGTAAAAACGATGCGTGAGAGTTGATTTAGTCTGTGTTATTTTCTCGAGATTCATCGTTGTCAGATAATAACAACGATGTCGCCTAAACCCGTTAGTTTTTGCATTATTTAGTATTTAACTCCTTTGTTTTTCGTAGTTCCTACTATTGCAAGACGATAATGACGGCACGCGTGAAGACTGATATTTGTAGATTTTTGGTCCTTCATTACTAATAATGTTGTTCACTTTGAAAACTTTAGTTCAATTGCTGTTGCAACACTCAGCTCTTATGGGGTGAGGTGACTTCTCTCTTGCTCTTCAATCTTCCACGTTCGTATTCTCTTGTGTTTCTTTATTTTAAAGTATAAACCAGAGACTGAAAAGTCATAAATTTCCTCCAGGACACGAAAATTAAAACTCAAGTGGACTTGATACTTCTTACAGTTAAACTTAAGCATAAACCAGTGTTAGCATAGGATTTCAAAATGCTACTGACAAACCCTTTTATGGGGAAGAGTAAAACCAAACTTGTCACGTTAAAAATGACTAAAGAAGCACTAAGGAAGATTCTCGAAATGAAGAGTACAAACGACTACACAGATCCGTCCACCCTTCAATTCGCTATCTGTACCTGAGCGCATGCATTGCCTAAACTACCAAGGAAGCTGTGACGTCATTCAGTTTAGAAGCTCAACTAACCATCAGAGGTAAACTCAAAATAACATCAATAAAATGAGCATGCTATAAAAGTGAAGTAAATCCACGATGAAAATAGAACTTGGTCATTGACTAAACAGACATCCTTTGCTTGAAATCTTAGCTTAAAAAGTTTCCCAGATCCAAAATTGTATTTTTGTGAAATGAGGCTACACTAAAAATTATAGTAATTCTATCATTTCATTACGGAAGTAACAGACAACTGGTACTCCCAAAAGGCTTTCCAGTCATACAAATGATTCCAACTCAATATCTAAATGTTCTTTTAAGCTAGAATAATCCATTGGAGAGTGTGGGGCTGCCTGGAGGATGAGTTTCCCGAGAAAGAAAAGAAAATAGTCTCACACTCAATAATTGGGGAAGTTCGTTATGCAGATCAGATGATACTGAAAGGGTGACAGAAATGGTCTGGACATGTCCGTAGCACCGCACCAGAGAGAGTAAAGTATACCTTAGTTTAACCAGACCACTGAGGAGCTGATTAACAGCTCTCCTAGGGCTGGCCCGAAGGATTAGACTTATTTTACGCGGCTAAGAACCAATACCAGAGAGAGTGGTACGTGATAAGTGTCACTAGGGTTCCTTGTGGATACCAGAAGAGTTAGAAGACCCAGACTACTTGGATGAGAACTCTGAGAGAGGGCACAGAAGATGAGTGGATATTTGTTTAAGTGGAAGGACAGGAAAGATATGAGTGGACCAATTTCATGTGCAAAGCTCACGGCACTATCCCAAGGCACCAGCTAGGATACTGGTGGGGTACAGAGATAACTGACAAAGAACCATTAATTCTAGACTGGGGTCAACTGGTTTTTATGGAACCAAAATAGAAGCATGTATTAAATGCTCAGAAGACGAAATGGAAAGAGAAAATTACAGTTTAGCGAACGAACAGAAATTGCACCTCTTTGGAAGATTACAAGGAATGGGTTTAGGTTACAGAGACGTCATCAGTGACGGACAGACATAACAAGAATGAATGACAGGCTCCTACATAACAACTCGGGTTTCAGTACAATACTCACAAATTTACAAATGACACGAATTTGTGCCTCGCAGCAAGGGGGCCGATAGGAAGAAACGAATTTTTCAAACGGTGGAGACCTAACCACCCACGCGAGGAGAGTCGATCACCTCAACAGTGTACAAGGGGGGTGGGGGGCGAGATAAAATATCCTAACTTAATGGTGACTGGGATTTATCACTGAAGATTGTAGGAAGATTAGACTTCCCTCTGGAGAATGGTTTTGGTTGAAGAAAACGCAGCAAAATTAATTAGGGTAAGAAAGATGTGCTCAAAATCAGTTTGATTATTTTTCATGATAAAACAAAATAAGGAATCATGAACAAAAAGCTGATACAAAAAACAGTAGTCCTTCACAGGAATTGACATAAGAATGGGATTTGAGAATAAACAATAATAGAGGGCGAGGCAGGAGATAGAGGTGGGCTGAACTCATGGAATAAAACGAAATCAATATCACAAGACGCTCTAGCCCAAGTGTTTGGTGTAATAGATGGCGCTACACTTTAATGCGAGTATGCTTAGCTCTGGAATGGAGGAGTAGGAGGCAAAAGCCAAATTTAAAACGCGGAACGATGATTCTCAACCAGCAGGTCACTGAATGCTTCTCAACCCTTCTATTTTTACTTTTATTGTTATCAATTTTTTCGTGTAACTGATATACTTTGAAGGAACTAAGTTAAGTATACCTTAGTTTTACCAGACCACTGAGCTGATTAACAGCTCTCCTAGGGCTGGCCCGAAGGATTAGACTTATTTTATTTTACGTGGCTAAGAACCAATTGGTTACTTAGCGACGGGACCTACAGCTTATTGTGGAATCCGAACCACATTATAGCGAGAAATGAATTTCTATCACCAGAAATAAATTCCTCTAACTCTTCATCAGCCGGCCGCGGGAATTGAACTCCGGCCCATCGAATGACAGTCTGAAGCTCAACCGACTCGGCCAACAAAGGGCTTTTTGAGGGAACTACGACCGTAGAAAATTATAAAGAAGATTCGGATGAAGCCTCTTTTTTTGTCTAGAATTAGTGGAAGATATCAGTGACCAAAAACAAAACTGGCCGCCAGGAAGATGGGACGCAATAAAGTCGGGAGATAAACACGCGTAGTTCTGAAAATTGAATGCTTTGGTTCGGGAAGTGTAAGAGACTGTTGGAGCGTAACAAGCAGACCACTAGACAGGGAGGAAACCGCAGAAAGAAATTGATTGAACTCTTTCGAAAGTTCTGGGAAGAGTGATTGTGGATAATTTCCCAAGAAAGCAAAAATACAAAACATGTAATTTATATCTATGGCTGAGAAAAGCTCAGTAAATAATGAATCTCTTACAAGACTGGTCTGGGAATCCTTACAGGTGTTCTGAGATCCAGAAAAGGCTTACGAAACGTACGGAGAGAGACGACTTTCTGAGAAGCTGGCACAACTGAAAAGAACATTCTACAACAGCGAAAACATCAGCGAGATTATGCCGTGCGTGGATAAAACCATCCGCTCGATCTCTCAGCTGGGGATCGCCAAGGAACGTCCGGGACGTATCGAGATCCACTTCATATTAATTAATCTCCTCACGCAGATGCCTTCATCAGGGATTCCTAATCGACTAAATGGATGTCTATCGGAAAGGCCTAAGTGAATTAAGCCTCTGTCGACATCGCAGATATTACAGCTGCCGCTTCTCTGATCGCGGTTTCGGAAACGAGTCTGAAACTCTGCTTATGCTCGCTCAGGGAATTTCAGTCGGTTTCCGAGTTTCTCCTTTTCTTCTTGGCTAAACCTACAGTGGGAATCAGGTGAGGCCACCCTTTTATTCTAATATCTTTCCTAAACCTGAATGTTTACATTTGTTTTCTAAAGACAAAGTTCTCCTTCTTCTTCTTCTTCTCTTTCTCATAATGAGAGGAGAGATTTAGCCTTTGCCTCTTTTATTCTATCATTTACAAACTGCAAACTTACGAGACATTCTGTTCTCGATGAAGGGTTTCTCTTGTTTACTAAACATTTACTCTCCTAATATCAACATCTTCATTCATTCATTCTAAAAATAATTTTTCTGTTTTGTTACGCATACGTCTGCTGTAGAGTTCAAAAAACTCTTTGTGCCGTTTTAATATTATTTCCACCTTCCCTTCCGGCTTCTTTCGTCTAAATCCTTTCCACCCCCGCCTAAAATTCTACCCTTATACCCTTTCATCCATGTATAAAAAACCACTATTTCCTTTGCGTTCTGTCAACTCGTCCCTATCATTGTGTTGCCTTGCCTTTCCACGAATCCGTTTTCCACTTCGAGAAAAGTCGACAACCTTTACATTTCTGTAGAAAGAAATAAATAAAAAACACGGAAAAGGTCATAAGAAATTGCGTTAGAATGACCTTTTGCAGAGGACGCGATCGCTTTAGAAATGTTACCTTTGAGCTGTGTTTGATCTCTGAAAGTCTCTATGGCCTCTTTCCTGCGTCCTTTGTCCGGCGTTTGGTCCCAGTCAACTCGGATAATTAAAGTACGACTACTTTTTTTTTTGACATTCGACCTCTAATGACACGTTCACAAAAGCGTCAGTTGGTGTTTGAGATTTCCTTCATGTTATATGGGCGCCTTTTGCCTTTCCACACTTTTCGATTGTTTATCTTCCTGAAAATATTTTCTCCAGTCTTGCTATTTCTCTCTATATCTCCCTCTTAAGCGACAGCATCACAATATTCAGCAGAATACCTATACATTGAAGAAGTAGGTTCATGAATAAAATGTCAGGAATCAGAAAAAATATGAATGTAAATTTCTCACCCGACAGATACCTCGTTCATGCTGGTTTCTGTACAAAGTTTAGAACACCCTTTCTTTTTCTATGACTCAAAAGCAAAGAAAAAGGAAATAACATAATATGGCTTCCCTAAACTCACTGAGGTTGATACGTTGATCAAACAAGTTTTCTGAACGCAGTTAAAGGGTCTTTCCCTTCAGTGTGGCCGAACAAACAATGAAAAAATAAAATATTTTTTAGGAGTGATCTATAGTTCAAACTAACTTTTGGAATAATAGACACGCCCTGGCTAATCACACATTGAAAAATCTCTCGCTATATGCCACAAAATTTGAAACCAATGATCCGATGAAAATATGAGAAAAGGAAAAACGTTAAAATTTAATCAGGCAAGTCACTGACCTTTAAACAAGAACAGAGAATTAGCAGGAAGGCAAATATTTATTTAAAAAAAATAAATAACATTGGAACCAAAAAGGCATAAACATAAACATCTCAACGGTGGGAGAGGGCAAATGTGACATCAACATACAAATAAGAAAAACAAAAACACAACAATGGAAGCAATAATAGGCCAAACAAAAACTAATAACAATGAGACAGCCATCCGCCTCATTCAGGCCCAAAGGACAGAGCGCATAGTAGTTCGACCTCCAACCGCCAGATGTCAGGTACGCCGCGTGATCTACGGCCGCCATATGTAAACAAGAACGACTTCCCGGGACAAGTTCCGTGGCAGGAACTTACTGAATTATGCAACAGAAGCGCAAAAGACGCACAACAGCATTTCTTTTGCTGGTGTAGGCTTTGCCGAGTTGCTTTAGCATTCGAGGCTTCTACCATCAGCAATTTTGTTCCTTTGCAGACTTATAGTTGCTTTGTTGTGACTGATAGTTCTTCCTTGGAGGGATTGGTAGAGCTCTCTCGGCTAGCACGCTGTTGCCCCAGCGTTCGACTCTCCGACCGGCCAATGAAGAACTAGGAGAATTTATTTCTTGTCATAATGTGGTTTAGATTCCGCAATAAGCTGTAGGTCCCGTTGCTAGGTAACCAGTTGGTTCGTAGCCACGTAAAATAAATCTAATCCTTCGGGCCAGCCCTCTCTAGGAGAGCTGTTAATCAGCTCCTCAGGTGTCAGGTTAAACTAAGATATACTTAATGTTGTGATTAATGGGGATTCCTCATTCTCTCTCTTTCTTTCATACTGAATGCGTGTCGTAAAGAAATAAAGGTAATTACAAGAAGACTATAAATTTCTATCATCACTACTACTGTTACTAATACTACTAATGCGATTAATTATGGCAAAAATAAAACACAAAATCTGAAGTACAATTTTTCGCCGCAGATTCTTACGGCCCTCGTGTTTCCCAGAGGAGAGTCAGCAATCGAAACTGATTTGAGCAAAATTAAATATAAGCAAGTAAAAACTGCGTCGAAGTTTCTTCGGCGCATTCGAGTTTCTTGTGCAGCGTATAATGTTGCATGAAACTCTCACCCACGGCCCATGAAACCTTCAGCCACGGTCCGGTGGTGGCCTGTGTTGTTCGGCACCTATAGCGGCGCCAGATGCACGATCACGGCTAACTTTAACCTTAAATAAAATAAAAACTACTGAGGTTAGAGGGCTGCAATTTGATATCTTTGATGACTGGAGGGTGGATGATCAGCGTACCAATTTGCAGCCCTCTAGCCTCAGTAGTTCTTAAGTGCGGACGGACAGACAAATAGCCATCTCAACAGTTCCCTTTTGCAGAAAACTAGAACTGAACTTGATAAAGTTGGATGTCATAGAACGATATGATTCCCTTACTGAATATAAACATTTATGAGAAACCCCCCAAAAAAATTGTGATCACCTGACGAAAATCGTAAGAAATCATTACAAAAATAAGTATTTAAACATGACTGAAATTTATACATTCACTTCAAGGAAAGCATAAATAAGCAACAAACTTTAAATGATAAACGATAAAATATGTTTAAATACCGACTGAAAAACTCAGCGAACAACCCGCCCCAAAAAGAAATGGATTAGAATATCTGGCTAAAATATTTACAAGAAACAACTGTGAATCACAGAAGAAAACTTAAGAATATTCAAAATAACACGTAGCTTAAAGCAACAAATATGTCAGCGTAACAGAAAAAAAATATACAAATAAAAAAAAATGAGTGAACGACGAAAGTTTGATTACTATACTAAGAAAAAACTAAACATTTTTTTTTCCTCATTTTTTTGATACTTCGGAACGTCACTGATTGAAAAAAATTAAAGAAAAAGTGTCAGATAAAAGAAAAAAACAGAATCCCTCTACCAAAACGGCACAATGGCTGAGAAATGGTTTTCGAATCATGACCTTTATGAAAAAATAAATGCAGCGATACGAACATTTAAAAATCAAAATATACATAGGGAACTCTTACGAAAGGTTCGTGGAGGCTTGAATGCTTAATCACAAAAGGCTGTGTCGTATTATTTATTAATATATATATATATATATATATATATATATATATATATATATATATATATATATATATATATATATATATATATATATATATATATATATATAAATATATATATATATATATATATATATATATATATATATATATAATATATATATATATACAGATATATATATCTTTAAATATATAAGTGTATATATATATATATATAAATTTTTATACAATATAGATAGATAGACAGATAGATATCTTTAACAGATATGAAATTTTTATCACATACACAGTGAAATTTCTTTATATTCGCAGCCGAACGGCTAGCTAGCCTCACTGAAAGGTAGTCGATCCCCAAGCATTAGGTGGTTCGAGTCCCCCTGGTGACGGATCGCTTGCCACTTATAAATTGCCCTAGGTGTATATTCTTCCGAGGTTTGGTGAATTTGATATTTAACGACATTTGTAGTTTAATTTATATATGTGTATATATACACTTACAGTATTTTATATACATAAAGAAAAATGATTTGCAACAGGCAAACTCGCTTAAAATGAAACCGATCAAAGGTGTTGAGAAAGTATATTTTATAAATATACAAATTCAAATTGTCCTAATACACCTTTACTGATTGTACATGAAATCTCTCTTTCTCTCTCTCTCTCTCTCTCTCTCTCTCTCTCTCTCTCTCTCTCTCTCTCTCTCTCTCTCTCTCTCTCTCTCTCTCCTTCCCATGAATTCAGGGCGAAATGAAAGAGGACCAACCCTTCTCTGTCAGAAGAACATCAAAACTTTTTAATATTATGTAAATGGCAGACACAGAGCCAGGCTGAACCCCCTCCGACAGACAGACAGAGAGCGTGCAATTGCATAACAGGCAGCAGCGTGTCATTCCATAACGCTGGGACCTGTCATTACAACCGGGGTCATTTATAACGCCGCGAGCTTTTCCAGCGGGCGTTTGCCCGGATCTCATTGCAATTAGCTCCAACTGACAAGAACTTGATGCAATATTGCAATCCGAGGTTGAAGCAAGGAAATTAATCTAAGGAGTGCAGAGTACCTATGATTAACAGGGCCAACTGCAAATAAATTACACGTCCATCAGTGGTGACCTGCCGTGAAATTAATGCTTAATCTTTCGAAAACGAAAGGAAAAAATAGTAAATTAATTTCATTGTGGTGCCGAAAACACATCTGAATTCTTATGAGGGCCACTGAACAGTCTGCGACTTTGCATACGTGGTTGTAACTCAAATTGCGACTTTGCATACGTGGTTATAACTCAAATTGCGACTTTGCATACGTGGTTATAACTCAAATTTCTGAGTGATGCACAGACGCAATCTGAGGGCTTTAGGAAAGTCCTGGGCACAAGTTTTTCTTTATCGCAGTAATCTGAGCGTTGATAATTTGTCACATACATCTTGCAAGAACCCGTCAATATGCTTCTTGGACGATCAAATTTTGGCTCAGTCCTAACAAATTCTCAAAATCCTGATTGTCTAAACCTAGAGGATCAGAATTTAGATTTGCAATGGTGTTATATAGTAAAAAAATTCACGAGATAATTCCATTCCATGCAGCAATTTCTAGTTACAGACCATCATTAAATTCTGGCCATTCTAAATAACATCCTAAATGATACCCTTTTCCAATTCTGTTTCTAAGAAATCTCAAGTATAGTATATTTTTTGTTTTTGTTCTACTTACCCAAGTGAAAACAACGCACCTTCCTTTTCCTACTGAAGAATGCAATAGTTAAAAAAAAAAAACCGCTTTTGTATAGCAAAATGCAAAAAAAAAAGACTGGATTACACACAAACACAATTCCACGCACAGCCAACTACACAGATATGAAAACAAACTTCCGGCTACAACGCACACAATCTCAAAGAAACTAGAAAACACGACTCTACAAGGTAATCACCCCAGGGCGCAGTAAATAAAGATAAATGAGGAGTCTTCAGTTCAAGTCAATAGTAAAAACAAAGCCAAAAAAAAAAAAATCGTCACTGAGTGAAGAAGGCTGCAGGCGTTTACCCAGGGTCTGTCTCTCCTCGTCTCAAATTTCAGCCTTGCTAAATTGGATGCATTAAAGCAAAGTATTTGCAACAACAATGCATCAGTTTCCAAGATGATTATGCGGCCCTTACAGTGAGCAAACTGCCTCAGGGACTTCGGGCATTCACTGGCTTCTACGAAAATAATTCAGAGAGAGAGAGAGAGAGAGAGAGAGAGAGAGAGAGAGAGAGAGAGAGAGAGAGAGAGAGAGAGAGATAGGAAATATGGTGCAAACTAGAACACCTGCGTTTTAATGCGTCTTACTCCCCCACAACAAAACGAAAGATATCTACCTGTTTACATATCTCTCTCTCTCTCTCTCATATATATATATATATATATATATATATATATATATATATATATATATATATATATATATACATACATATAAAATATTAATAACAAAAGTTTACTAACACGCAGGACGCTCAGAACGTACTAGTCTACTGTCAAAATATGATCCATTTTTAACCAAGTGCGAGCACTGAATGTGTTTACACTTGTAGGCCTACATGTGACCCGGGCTAGGCGAGTCAGCTGAGTCGTTCACAAGCGGATAAGAGTGAGGGTGCCACGTGACTGGTCGTCGAGCTTGGCGGCTACGAACTGGGTTCATGAGTATACACATGAATTATTACCGTCACCACAGCAGTAACTTTCCACAGGGTGGCACAATGCAAAATCTAAAATAAGACCGCAGCTGCATATTGTTCTGAAGCCAGGGGCCAAAGGTGCGAGGTAAACAAACCTTATATCATCCCCCTTTGTGATGGGAAACACCGTTACACCCAGGAGATTCAAGCAAGGCGGGGCCATTTGCAAGTTTGAATTCGGAGGCGGCGTGGAAGCCTCGCAACACGAACTGTGTCGGACACTGACGGCTACCCTTGTGATAGGAAGCTGGGTTTGGGAAGCTGGGACTGCTATGGTAGGCAGATTTAAATCTGGAGTGGTTGCAGAATTCTGGAGTCCTCTCTCAAGTGTAAATTGTTAGTCTTCATTTTTCCATTTATGAAGGCTGTTCAGATTTTCGTTTTAAGTTTGTGTTTTTAAGTTACGTTTTAGCTGTCTTCACTCATATATTAAGGGTGTGGCCCATAGTGAATCGAGTACAGTCCTGAAGAGTGCAATTTGAAGATTTGGGACTTGAGGATTGGAAAATGTGTCACACATATTTGAAATGTAGTCGGAGAGTTGCAGTGTTTTCATCAGCATTTGGTACAAGTATGGTAAGGACTGACAGAGAAAATAAATATATGCACACACACACACACACACACACACACACACACATATATATATATATATAGATATATATATAGATAGATAGATAGATAGATAGATAGATAGATAGATAGATACACACACATATATATATACATATACATATATATATATATATATATGTGTGTGTCTCTATCTATCTATACACATATAGCGTGTGTCTGTGTGTACGTGCATCTGTAAACGTACACTGTTACAGGTAAATGCATATCTACAGTATATACATACACACATATATAAACTAAATGTAAATGTACCCCATAACCTTCAAAAACAGCAACAGATAACAAAACACACCAGAGAGAGAGAGAGAGAGAGAGAGAGAGAGAGAGAGAGAGAGAGAGCACTACGTACCTCCCGCAAGCATACTATAAAGCACGCTCCCAAAGGGAGGGAGTTTAGCTAAACCATGCGGTCACACAGCCAGCGATGCAAGGATGCCTACGCATTTGTTGATTTAGACATTTCCCTGATATTACTGCCTCCCTCCCGGCCCTCCGTCAGAACCAGGCCCAGGTATTTACCGAGGCATCGGAGGCTTCTTCGTGCAGGCGAACAAAGTCAACAGATTCTTCCTAACTCAACTCTCCTCTGCAGGTGCATTGGTAGGTTAAAGGGGGGGGAGGACCACACAGGGTGGATAGGTGGAATTGGCAGAAGATAACTTTAATGGTGGATTCTTTTCTTTGTGACTCGTTTAGTATGCATAATGCTCTTGCTAAACACAGGCATTAAAATATGTTTCAGCTTAATTTTTTCAGTGTACAATTGTTCCATGTGGTTATGATGTGTACTATAGTTCCTCATCGGGAGGGTGGGTTCCGTTCTCAGCTAGCACTCTGCTGGCCTGCTTTCGAATCTCCGAAGAATAAGAGGAATTTATTTCTGGTGACAGAAATTCATTTCTCGCTATAATGTGGTTCGGATTCCACAATAAGCTGTAGGTCTCGTTGCTAGATAACCAGTTGGTTCTTAGCCACGTAAAATAAATCTAATCCTTCGGGCCAGCCCTCTCTAGGAGAGCTGTTAATCAGCTCAGTGGTCAGGTTAAAATGACGTATACTTAATCTATCCTCAAGGTTACCGCATGTTAATAAAATATTTCTGTCTATATGCTATGCCGTTATCAGTCTTTCTGGAATTGCTTGAGCATTGTATTTTACAACAAATAACACCGCTAATATCTCTCGGTAACAGACAACATGGATTTAGAATTAGCCATTCCGCTAAAAGAAATTATTCAGCACAACAGTCAAAGTAATTCGAGTGTTCATTCCTGTTTTGCTGAAGTTAGCGACGCGTTTGCTTCTTTATTTTCTCCTTACGTAAATTCGATTCAACTTTTTATTAATGTGAAATATAGGTATTCTTTTTCAAACGGATCGCAAATAAAAAAATATAGTGTGTGGGGGGCGGGGTTATCAAGTCTACTTTTTAAAGTATATAGTGACGCACTTTTGAAAAATATTTCTGTAAAATTAACGTTGGTTGCCCCTTTGGCAAATATCACCTCATGCTCTGGTGGTATAATTTTGTTGGCTCCTACAGGTCTGCAAAAATGAGCAGACAACGCTGGCGAAGAGGTACTTTAAGTAACAGAATCCACAGAGGATTCATTGGCTTAACAAACTAAAAAAATAGATAGCTCCTTGTAGCGTACATAACCAAGGTCATCCGCCATGCATCCAGAATTTTCAAACCGAGGAGACAGCGCACTTGAAAAATGCCTTCACCCGGACTGTCGTCTCGTTGTTAATACTGACATGAACTTAGTCACATCATTTCAAAGACTAGTATGAAATCAAAAGGAAAATGCATGTTAAATTCTAATTTGAATGATAATGACGACATAACCTCTACAGGAAGTAAATTTTAAGTTTAGTTTAAAGTCAAGAAAATTACTTTTGTAGATCAAAATGAAAGGCTGTATTTATCTCAATAAACTTACGAACAGTTGTATGGTTACTATCTAATTTTCTTAACAGTTCAGTTCAGCTTAAAATTTACTGCTTGTAGGAGTTAAGTAGTCATTATAATTCAAATTAGACTTTAACCTTCATCTCGTACTTTAAACCTTTTGCATCATATAAAGAAAATCATTATGCTTACCAAGAGGCCCACAGTTCGACATCCCAATATTCTACAAGTATTACTTTTTTATGTATTGTGGTTCATAAGTGACCCATATACTTTTATTGGAACGAATTTATGGCTTTTTCATAGGTCAAAGATCTTCATACAGGGTGTTTAGAAAATTCTGATTCTCTATTATAATTAAAACGATAAGATGATGTTGCAATGGCACTGAGTGTTATTCAAAATAGTAAGAGGCAAATGAAAAAATTCCTGTCATTTGTATAGTTAATTTTTTTGTATTTATGAATTACACTGTTTTATCGCTTATATTGGTCATCAACGCTAATCTAATATTATACTGTACAAGGTGAAAGTAAATTTTATAAAGATAAGGTGACTAAATTTTATGTAAATCTAACTTCAATAGCATTTTATCTACGTATCTTTAACATGAACAAATAACTGAACACCGTTTTATTTTAAAGAGAGGAAAATGTTTTCAGCGTCGCAGGATCCGATTCATTTTAACATATGAATTTCAAAACAGACTCCGTTTCAGTGTCACCGGATTCGGCTCAACTCTACAAATGGCCTCTGTCTCCTTTAAAAAAAAAAAGATTTGTTTTCTGTGCCTTCGTAGAAAAGGTGAGATCATTTTCCTTCTTTCCAGGACCCAATCGGTTTCCCAGGGTGGCACAATATTCAGCCAATCTCATATTTGAGCTCCTTATTGGCTTTGCAGATGGACTCGGCCGCGACACACTTTGTTTTAAGCTTTCCGGAATTCGTGAGATTTCGCTAAAATCGTATCGAAAATAACTCTCGAATTACGATTAGAAAATAATTAGTTCCTCGTTCGACGAGTCGGTAGAGTTCTCGGCCAGCACTCTGCTAGTCCCGAGTCTCCGGCCGGGCAATGAAGAATTAGAGGAATTTATTTCTGGTGATAGAAATTCATTTCTCGCTATAATGTGGTTCGGATTCCGCAATAGGCTGTAGGTCCCGTTGCTAGGTAACCAATTGGTTCTTAGACACGTAAAATAAGTCTAATCCTTCGGGCCAGCCCTAGGAGAGCTGTTAATCAGCTCAGTGGTCTGGTTAAACTAAGGTATACTTAACTTTTTAACTACTGCGAATCAGGCGGCTTGAAAGTGCGGACGGGTGCGTCCTTCCCCTGAAGGCAAATTGGCAAGCGGAAAGAACGAGATTTTGAAGAGAAAGAATGGAATTCAATTGTTAAAAATTCATCACCCTTTGATAGCGAGCGCTCCTCCGCTCATTCAGTTAACTGAATTCAAATAAAGTTTACGTGTGGCATATTTCAGATTTTAACATCTGATAACCAAATTCCCATTGCTGCAACAGCAATTCGGGGCGATCTGCAAAACTGTAACTGTAACTAATATGGAATCTTTCAATGATATAAAACCAAATAAAATTTTATTTGAGAGAGAGAGAGAGAGAGAGAGAGAGAGAGAGATGCCAATACAATTTACATAATATGGGCTTCATCCCTTTCCTTCCATGTCGAGCGTTTCCGAATCATTTCGAGACAGAAAGAGAAATTCTCTCCACTCCAAACCTTTTCTCATTTTATTTCTCCTGCGATTACGCGCTTTATTTATGGGGGCCAAAACACGATGCCAGATATGTAAATAGCTCAACATTTTTCTTTTTTTATAAACAAGAGAACGTTGCCATCGCTCGACAGTTCCGCATAAAAACATTCTACTAATTCCTGGGAAAAATATTTCCATAATCTTGAGAATTGCAGCGTCGTGAGAGGAAGAAGCTCATAAATGGAAAAGGAATAAAAAAAAAACTCTCTCTCTCTCTCTCTCAAATAAAATCTGCCTCATTCGTAAAATATAAATCACTTTTCCCTCTCCTTCTTCTTCTTCTCTCTCCCTCTTTCAATTATCCTCAACTCGTTCTCCGTTCGGACTTCCTAGCAACTCGCTTTGTCCTGTCAGACCCCAACGTGAGTTTCCGATCACCAAGTCTTTCTCGCTTACGGTGTCCTTTCAATGGCATTATTATTTGTTTCACTTCGTATTAAGCAGTTCTTGTCATTAATAACTGTTCAGTGGGAAGGGAAAAGTTTGTTTCACTTCGTATTAAGCAGTTCTTGTCATTAATAACTGTTCAGATATCTCGGTATTATTACGAAGGACGCATTTCTTGTCAAAGGGTTGAGGGGATGACATGAGGAAACTGCATATCCTTAACCAGTCCATCCCGAATTGAAAAGGAAATGAAAAGACCGAGGATAAAACGTGAAGTGTAAATGTGAAAGAGAGATAGGAAGCCAATTAGAAAACGGAAGGTTAACCGTTGTGAAAGAACATATAAGCTGAGACTGACTCCCAAAGCTTGATTGTTGACGGATCTACCATCAGCTCGGTGAAGATTTTTACGGACATCTGACCATGCACAAAAATGAGATTTAATATTTGGAGAAACAAATGACTATCTTATCAAAATAAATAATTGCATAAATAAAATAGGCAAAGCAAGTACGCTGTTGTCATCTCAGGGTAACAAATATGCCAACATCCCTTTATGGCGAAGCATCATGTATCATTTGAGCAGTCAACTTTAACAGTAGCATTTGTAAAAAACATGTAAAAAATGCAACGAAGTTTCTTTGGCGCAGTCGAGTTTTCTGTACAGCGTATAATGCTGTATGAAACTCTCAGCCACAGCCCAGTGGTAGCCTGTGTTGCTGACACCTACAGCGATGTCAGACGCCCGATGGCTAACTTTAACCTTTAAATAAAATAAAAACTACCGAGGCTAGAGGGCTGCAATCCGGTATGTTTGATGATTGGAGGGTGGATGATCAACATACCAATTTGCAGCCATCTAGCCTCAGTAGTTTTTAGGATCTGGGGGCGGACAGAAAAAGTGCGGACGGACAGACAAGTAACCATCTCAATAGTTTATTTATTACAGGAAACTACAAAGCATCACGTTTTTGCAGTGTACGGTATGTTGTCTTTAAACGTGAACAGAACTTCCACATTTCAAGAGGCGATAACTATAATTTTCTTACTGTCTAATTTTCCAATTCGCTTCGTGTTACGCGTTTTAATTAACACATTATAAATTATTCGGTGTTCACAAAATGCCAGCCGGGTGGTACTCAAGGACCAGTCAATATGAAGAATCGAAAGCGTATTTTTGCTTTCCTTCCCACGATGAATATTGGATGAGCTCGGCACCTCAAGTACCACTTGTGAGCCATTAATAAGAAGATAACGACTTAAAAATACGAAGTACAAGATCAATACCACGCATCTCCGGTGATCGCTAATCCCAGCATGAAATCGTCTTGAAAAAAATTGTGGATCAACATTGTACTAAAACATTCCAGAGTGTACATTCTACGTACTGCATCATCTTTGAATTCCAGGAGGAGGATTAGGAGGAGGTGGAGGAGGAGAGCCTCCTCCAACGGTGGTGCGAAACGGGAAGGGAAGAGGAAAGGAGATGGAAAGAGAGAAACACTACTTTGTTTCTCCAAGCGTCATAGCTATCCGAAGGCGTTTTCTTGCTTAATCCGCGAACGCTGGCAGAATGAGGCCGGAGTGGCATTAGAGTCAATCTGGGGCGAAAGATCCGACGAGTCGCGTCTTTCCGCTTCCCAGAATCTCTTGGAGAAGAAGCGCCAGCTCTCCCGCAGATCAAGAAATCAGAAAATCATTTTATAAAGCTCCTGACTTCCGAGTTACCGAATGCAGCGGTGGAGGGAAGACTCGCTGAGACTGTGTGTATAATGCTTTACGTAAAGGAAATTATATGCTTTTTTAAATTTTACATGGAGGAGATGATGTGCTTTTTGAAAATGAAATAAGTTACATTTTGACTTTGGGATCACTGGATACAAAAATAAAGGCGCCATCAAAGAAGGCTCATGTAACAAAGTTACATACTGGCTCCAAATTCACTGGATCAAGAAGTAATAAACCGAATAATATGAGAGAACATTGTATCTTTTGTTCACTGGCTGCTTACAGGTATATATACTGTATATATTCCCTGACAACTTGTCAAAATTACAAACCTTAACAACGTTGATATTACAAATGAAGTCCCTAAGATATATTACACTATTACACGAAGCTTCATATCTGAAGAAGTTTAACCCACTGCTGTCAAGGGAAGGCTTAGAAACTGACCATACAACATTACTGATCTGTCATCGGGTAACTTTCATAATATTTGGAGATTTCCCTAATTAATTGTTTATTGCTTTCCTAAAAATAAATGATAACCTGTCATAATATCTATCTGTTTTACCATAGAGTAAGTACCATTTAAAGGAAAAAAATTAAACAATGTTGCCGTCAAAATTACACTTGGGTGTAGATAATTCCGGTTCATAAACCTATCAGTGATGCTGCTGTTTCAAAATTACAGTAAATTATTTGATAGCAAAAGCCAGCTCTCTCTCTCTCTCTCTCTCTCTCTCTCTCTCTCTCTCTCTCTCTCTCTCTCTCTTTTATTGTCTGTCAATTTCACGTACATGTCAGTCTATAAAACTGATGCAAAGTGAAACTTTTCAGTAGATGTCTTCCCATAGCCGTTTGAACCTCCTAAGAAAAGGCGCTTTATGGACCAAATTCAGACTCACTGGGATATTTCACGGAGCCAGTGAACGTCCGTCCAGAGAGTGGAAGGGAAGAATCGCATTAACATTCTTATTATGGCACAATTATGGCTCAGTCACAGGAATATCTCTTCTGTTTAGCAGCTCGAAAGCTGGTGAAATGCAAGAAAAGTTTCGTTCACAGAGGGCCATACACGTAAACGCCATCTGCTCTATGAAGTGGTGGAGTAGTGAGATGAGGTTGTATACAAAGAAATGAACGTTCTGAAATGCAAAATATTTAAATAACAAAAATGTAAACTCGAAACGCTTGCCTAAATGTTCCGCATTATCATTCAGGGTACAGTACTGTAAACTGAAAGTACTGAAAATAATAAAATTAGGTGGTCACGGAAATTGCACATAATCATACACACACACACATATATGCGTGTGTGTGTACATGTACGCGGGTGTGTGCGCGTGAATGCCTTGTTTACAAAACAAAA